>NW_020799142.1:24078221-24085984 GCF_003259725.1 Athene cunicularia
GAAAGCAGCCGACGGGAGTAGAAACGGAGGCTTTCATCCTCCCGTCCTGCTTCTAATAGACCAAAGTGTGCACTCTGAAAGCGAAATCGATTCTAAATATACATAAGTAAAGCACTGTGAATCAACCATCTGGGGGAGACTAACGAAAGATGTAACAAGCAAATTATTTCTCCACAGTCTTTAAATGGATTCACCTTACTGAAACGCCTGCAAAGGCATCGTTGCGTGTGCCACTTGTTACCAGCAGTCCACTCATCGCTCCTTTCTGTCTACAGTAACCCCGTAAAAGTATCAGACAGATCATGGGAGTGCTAAAGGGGAATAAAAGTAATTAGGAAGTTTTATACATCATTCGTATTGCATATAATGAAGGTACAATTTGCTGTAATTAGCAATGCAGTGTTCAGATTACTTGCTGCTCTAAATACACTGGTACTAGAATGAAACAAAAAATTTGAAATAATTAGCCTTCAAAAGGCTAATTGCAACAGGCCTTGAAAAATGCACTCTTGACATTTCTTGCCCACTTTCTCCAAATTATGGATTTTTTTCTAGGCTTTCATACCTCTTAATCACTGACTAGGGTTGTGTGCAGCTGGCATTTTCAATCGTAGGGCATTAGGTTGCATCCCTTAGCCTGCTGAATGGCAACAGTTCCCCAAATTCTCTCACCCAAAGTAAACCATCTTTGCAGTGAAACAACCTCATCAGCCCCATCACTGTTGCACAGCCGACTGTAAAACAGTACAGGCAGGAGAAAAAGCCAGGGATCCTTCAATGCCAGTAATGCAAACAACCATATAAAAAGCAAAGTGAAAATGCTGAGTTTTAAAGAGTGACACCACAGCAGAGGTTCTGCAAATGGTACAGGAGGTGAAGTGCCCCCCATCCCTCAGCAGCGCTTGCTGCCTTAGCACTAGTGTCAGCGCTTATCCAAAATAAAGGTTTGTAAAATATTTTAAATAAACAAGTTCCAATTCAATTTCCTGCTCCCCCCCCCCTTATTTAGTCCTTTCACTATCAGGTCACAAGATAAAAATCATGTGTAATTGAGCCATGCAGAGAATATGACACATTCACTTGGTAAATCATTAGTGGGATGGACGAGCCCTGCGAGCGCGGTGCCCGACACCCCCTTTCCCAACGGGTTCGCAGTAGAAACAGAAAGCAGCCGACGGGAGTAGAAACGGAGGCTTTCATCCTCCCGTCCTGCTTCTAATAGACCAAAGTGTGCACTCTGAAAGCGAAATCGATTCTAAATATACATAAGTAAAGCACTGTGAATCAACCATCTGGGGGAGACTAACGAAAGATGTAACAAGCAAATTATTTCTCCACAGTCTTTAAATGGATTCACCTTACTGAAACGCCTGCAAAGGCATCGTTGCGTGTGCCACTTGTTACCAGCAGTCCACTCATCGCTCCTTTCTGTCTACAGTAACCCCGTAAAAGTATCAGACAGATCATGGGAGTGCTAAAGGGGAATAAAAGTAATTAGGAAGTTTTATACATCATTCGTATTGCATATAATGAAGGTACAATTTGCTGTAATTAGCAATGCAGTGTTCAGATTACTTGCTGCTCTAAATACACTGGTACTAGAATGAAACAAAAAATTTGAAATAATTAGCCTTCAAAAGGCTAATTGCAACAGGCCTTGAAAAATGCACTCTTGACATTTCTTGCCCACTTTCTCCAAATTATGGATTTTTTTCTAGGCTTTCATACCTCTTAATCACTGACTAGGGTTGTGTGCAGCTGGCATTTTCAATCGTAGGGCATTAGGTTGCATCCCTTAGCCTGCTGAATGGCAACAGTTCCCCAAATTCTCTCACCCAAAGTAAACCATCTTTGCAGTGAAACAACCTCATCAGCCCCATCACTGTTGCACAGCCGACTGTAAAACAGTACAGGCAGGAGAAAAAGCCAGGGATCCTTCAATGCCAGTAATGCAAACAACCATATAAAAAGCAAAGTGAAAATGCTGAGTTTTAAAGAGTGACACCACAGCAGAGGTTCTGCAAATGGTACAGGAGGTGAAGTGCCCCCCATCCCTCAGCAGCGCTTGCTGCCTTAGCACTAGTGTCAGCGCTTATCCAAAATAAAGGTTTGTAAAATATTTTAAATAAACAAGTTCCAATTCAATTTCCTGCTCCCCCCCCCCTTATTTAGTCCTTTCACTATCAGGTCACAAGATAAAAATCATGTGTAATTGAGCCATGCAGAGAATATGACACATTCACTTGGTAAATCATTAGTGGGATGGACAGCGCAGAAGTGGATTTCTTCTAGATTGAATTCTGCCCCATTCTGATCACATTGCTACCACCATGCCCAATTATAAGTATTTCACTGGAAAAATTGCAGAAACCATGTCTTGCATTAAATAACTTCTTCTACCATTTGACTATTTCCTTGCTTGGCACATCTTGTTGACATATGGTGGAGGCTGAACAGTAATAAAGATTTAGAAAGGGGAGGGAAATAATGTTTTAAGTTACATTAATTTTCTTGTTAGCCACCCAGAGAAAGCAACAGACTATGAACTGAGGTGCCTCATGGGAACACTACTATTGGATTTTGAACTCAGAGCTGCAAGTGTGAAATGCTTGTCCAGGTTTTTTGCTCATATTCTGACCAACAGACAAATTCCTTTTCAGTCTTGGGTGGTTTGTCTTTTTCTTTCATCATTCTTCACCTCAGAGAAGAAGTTTTAGAGGCAGGTTAAGGGAACTTGCTACACCCAGATGAGTAATAAAATAAAAATTCACTGAATAATTTATTCATCTCACATCAGAACATTTCCATAGCTGGAAAAATGTTTAAAAAGTCATCAGCAATTTTGAAAAAGCATTGCAAAATTCATCATGTATACTACCTAAGGGTTATTATTCTAGAAGTGATTGTCTTCTATTTGTTCCTTATTTATTCCACCAATACTGCCAAAGGCTTGTTGCTACTATGTAACTTTCTGGAGTCTTCTCTTTATCGAAGTGTCAGTGTAATTGGTGTTACTGATTCAATCTTTTTTAAAACTGTAATAAACTTGCTGGGCATAGGCTTTCAGATGTATTCTGGTGATAACGGGGACATAATGGCTCATTTGTTTACTTTGGAAATCTTAACCACATCCTATAGAGTTTTGTAAGAGGGTTTTGGGGGTTTATATAGAGCTATGCTAAAATAATCCATGGAGCCAAAGTTGCTACTTTGCCTTCAGATAGCATCAATCTGTACAGTAAACTTAAAAAGCTTGCAGCAGTCCAGACCACCAACAGGAACTGCCCGTTCATTTTGACTATACTGTCAGAGATAAAAGTGTCCCTTCAGGTATTTGTCAAATAGCCTTTAAAAATGTTTCAGATAAATATGCCAAATAAACATTTGGTGCAAATGATAATTTTCCTACAATTCACCCCAAAGGATCCCTATAAATTTTCACTTCCTTTACAGACCTTGTACACAAATGAAGGATTGATTATGATTACAGTAGTGACTGAGCCAGCTGTATGCTGTTCTGAAATATTTTGACAAGGGAGATGGAGTTATGTTTTCAATATGAAAGTTATTTTTGTGGCTTAAAGCAGATTTTTAAAATACTGAATGTATCCCTATTTTAAATACAGAAACATAGGACTATTTCTTGGGGCATTTTTGTAGTGGCAAAGGATTTTTTAATCTTTTTCTATTCAACATACTGAAGCAACGAGTAGTAATAGTAAAGATTTGAACAGGTTTAATTAAAAAGTAATTAATATGTGTTACTTAAATGGGCTTTATATTATTCTTAAAGGTTGCATTTTTTCCATGTAATTCTGTTTTGTGAATAATTATTTTTATGGCATTTTCTTCTCATTGAAACAACATTTTGGAGCAGGAGAAGGAAAGACAAATAGGAAAAAAGGGACATTTCATATATGTTTATTTCCTCATTTCTAATTTCTAGAACCTATATGGTCTCCCCTTGGCTTTTTATTAGCTGAGGGCTACAGTCTCATGCTTCTGACTAAACTTAAGACATTTTGAACTGGATTCTACATCTCTAGTTTCTCCATCCTCAGAGTGAAGGTTTGGTGTGACTTGGTGTATATCCACCATGGGAAGATTTTCATGGCAATTCTTTTCTTAAAAGTGTAGAAGGAACTGTATACAGGTTTTCATTACAAAATATCAGGTAACACAGTCAACGTAATCAGTTAACTAGCAGAATGATCATACCATCACAGGTATGCTTCATGGACCATAGATATTATACAAATAAAAATTTTAATTAAAAAAAATATTTTAATCATGTTCACATGCTCCCCTCATTTGCTTTCTAGGTAGATCACTGAGAATGTATTTTCCTAGCTTTAATTTTCATAAAAAGTTAATTTAAAGGTGACCTGTTGTTCCAGAAACATGATTTAAAACTGTTAATATGGATAGTAAGAGTGACTGAGGTTTTAAATTCACATAGTCCAAGCACAAAATAATAATTTTGTGAATTAGCTCATAAATTGCAAATAACAATCCATGTTTGAACACTGATTGGGAATCTGAATGTGAGCATCTCCCACATCTTCATATAGCAAAATCATTGACTACTTTAGAGTTTGCTTCATTCTGTTACTTGAATCTGACAGATGTACCATAAGTGGAATGAGTAACTCATGAAATTCCAAATCTTTAAAGGCTATAATTGAAATGGAAGTTGAGAGATCTAACAGTGTCTCTGATTCAATTACCAGTTTAGTTAGCTATGCTGAGAGGCTGCATCTATAAATGAGGAGGGAATATATATATATATTTTTAAAGTACTGCAAAATTCCATCTAAATCTGTCTCAGGAAAAAAAAAAAAAAAATGTACATCATGAGCAAACTCCACAGAGTCTTTGGGATTCAGAATTATTCTTGTTCAGTTCATCTCTCTGCAAACATTCCGTACCTTTGACACAGCCTGCTACATCACATGTGATTCATCTTCTTAACATTTCTCTCCCAAGCAAATTGTTAAACCGCCTGTATAGTTAACAGACAGTCAGATCTGGGCAATGTTTCACTTTGTATGTGACAGAAAGAGATGCGTTATGCTCCAGGGGTATCTTCTCTCCCTTCTGACTGGAGGAGCAGATGAGCAAGCGTATATTAGATGCCTTTAGATCTTTCAACTTTGGGCAGAAGAATCTCATTCCTAGTAGAGCAAAATACTCTGTCTTCAGCTGGGCTTCATTTTTTAGCGATTTCTCAATGTCAAATCGTATCATTTATGTTGCTGTTCCGCACTGCTCATAACCTCTGCCTTTCTGTCTCTCTGTACACATTTACACAAGCATATACATTCCTATAACACATTTCTTTTACTCCTGTCCTGGAAGTCTACTTAAATTTAAAAGAATCCCGATATTGATTGTGCTTGGATTGAGAATCTAGGCTTGACTCTGTCTCTTGATCATGCATCTCTTTCTGACCACCTTTCAATAAAGATACAGGCTTTTCTGTGTTGAGCTGCAGTTACTAAACTGCAATACTTTTGTTGCCAAAAGAACACAGCTGACATGGTGGTGTATTATTTTTCTTTTTATAATTGAGGTTGCGTTATCAAAAAAAATGCCCTTACATTCACAAAAGGCTCCAAAACCTCAGGATATGCCTCTTTTGAACAGGAAACCACTAATTACTTCCTTATAATTAGATTTTTACAATTATTTGTGAATAAACAAATAGTTTAATATACAGGTATCTTTTTTTAATAGCCCACAAATGCTCTTCTGAATCAGGTCTGTACTGAGAAGACACAGCGCTATAAATTCTGTTCACTTAAATAGCTGGCCTCAGTATGTCCTCACAGCAGGAAAGTGCTTTCTACTTGTGCCATTCCTTCACGTTTTAATTGTATGTGACTGTGTCAGCTCTGTAGCTGCATCCCACAGCATCCCTTAGGCAGGATTCCTACTGTCCCCCAGGGTATTTTCTGACATTACACCAGTGAATCATTTCTTCTGTGTATGTGCACACTGGCACAAAGCCCAGGGAGCTATAGAGGTTCCGGATCAGCTTCCCACAGTTCTTTCTCTACTCTGTATGACTTTTGCATTTACAATTTTGGTCATTAAAAAAAAAATCAAATCAAAACACCCCCATTCCCACAAACCCTCTTGAATTCCTAAAGCTTTTATTTCTCTATCATTTCCTGATTTTTTTCTTTCTCTCACTTGATGCTGTCTGGAGAAGGGGTAACAGAAGAACACAGGCAGAAGCAACAGGTTGAGTTAGTCCAGAAGGAGAAACTCTGTAGTCTCAGGAAAGGGTGGAAGGAAAAACATCTGCTTGGAGAGAATTACAGGCAACAGGAATTAACTTTTCCTGCTGAGGAAGAAACCAAGATGGAATCCTGCATAAAGTACTAGTTGCTTCACATCAGACACAGTGAACACCTACCCAAAAAGATGACTGGAAATTGAAGCAAGTAGTTAAATGCCTCTCACAGAAGGGCTGTTCTTCTGGTTGCCTTCAAGAAGCTTGTACTTTGTAAACCAGTACTTTGTAAACATACGCCCATCCCTTGAACTTTCGCCCCTTCTTTCCAGCACTCCTAGTCTGTTCTGCTCGTTTTTCTTTTTATTTCATTTTCTGTAGATACTTCCTTATTCTCCAATTTAATTATTTAAAAATATTAACAGCATATTGTGTAGCTTGTTCTATGCAACAGTTGTCAAGTGTTTTTAAAATGTTAAGTATTATAGACATATCAATTTCAGATCACAGATTTAAATTAATTTTTAATTTCAGAAAGTACTGTTCAAGAGTTAAGCAGGCTACAATATCCAGTGCCACAAACTAGACTATTCTAAGAATCCTGATGGCAAGCACTACAGGAAACTTGTTGCTGTAACAGGCAAGATGTTACTCATATGCAGAATTTATGGATGGCTATAATAAAATAAAAAACCTTGCAATGAGCAAATCACTTGGCATACTACACAAAAAATCATCCTCTTTCGCATGGTCTGTGTCCTTCCATTAGCCAGAAGGGAGCACATTATGACTCATAAATCAAATACCACTCGTTTACAAGTATGTTCAGTTTCCAGACTTATCATGGCTTGAGCCCGGGACAAGCCACATTTCTATCCGATTTAGAACTCCTGGAGTTTTAACTCTTTCTTGCATTTTCGTTCTCTGGAGTTTCAGATTCACAGTACTCACAATTCAGGCAGCTGAACCGCACCAGCCATTTGCCTTCGGGAAAGTTTGAGCGGAGAAATGAGCATAATTAAGCATAGATTGCCATGAAACTACCGAAGAAACCCATGGTGCGGAGGGCTACTGAAGTGGATGAGGAACTGAGCCCAGGTCTCAAGGACGGGACAGCACCAAAGCTGCGCCCTGGGCACCCGCCTGTGGTACCGGTGGGGCGGCGGCCGGTCGGTAACCTCGGCAGCGGCTGCGTGGGGGGATCCTTGGCAGAGTATAGGGCACGCACGTAAAACCGAGGGTGCCCTGGCTATTAGAAACGCTCCCTACACTGAAGGGAATTCAGAGGTAGCCCCAACGTTACAACACTGTTAAAACGCAGGGATGGCCTCAGCACCCCGGGGAAACAGCCTAGAAGCCAGGCTCCGGCTGCGCGGGGGCCAGAGGCCCTGGCGGGGCCCTGAGGGGCAGAGGGCTACGGGCGCCCCAGGCGGGGAGAGGCCTTTGCCGCTGCGGCGGGAAGTGGCGGAAAACGCCTCAAACACCCGCGTGCTTCCAGCACTTTCGCCGCAAGCCGGAGCGGAGC
>NW_020799142.1:24086034-24118694 GCF_003259725.1 Athene cunicularia
GTGTTAGCGTGACTGCCCGGGCTCTCGCGGGGTGCGAGCTCGCCCCGCTGCCCCCAGCCCCTCCTGGGAGCAGGCTCTTCTGCAGCGAGCTTTTTGGAAGTCATCGAGTTGCGCTGTGTAGGTGAAGGTATTGCTAAATCTTGCGTTTTGCTCATCTTCCTCCTTACGAGGCATCTCTGTAAATCCCAGAATCGTTTTGTACTGCTAAACTGAAGAAGTTTTCAGTCCCCGGTGTTTATTTTTTATTAAACAAATAATCACTTCTGTATTGCAGCAGCACAAAGTACAGAAGGATTGATGTTATCGGGGTGTAAAACCCACTGTGAGCTATTCATATTCAGTGACGATGATAAATTAAAAGCTCAGCTTCATCTGCAGCAGGAGTCTCGATTAACTTTATTTCCCCGGTTGGTACTGGCTGCACACCTCCCTAGGGGAGCATAAACTCAGGAGTTTTATCCTGTTGCCTGTTTAAGGAAAATCAGAGAATCAGCTCCCAGGAGAGAAAAATTATGATTAGCTGGAAGACACTGCCTGGTGGTAGAAGACCCGAAAGTGTAGGGGGAAATTTTGCTTCCTAAAAACCTTCCTGATACAATTCATAGCTGTGGTGCTGTCAGTGGGAGAGATTGAACATGGAGGAGAAAATTTTCAGTGCCCCTCATAGATCACAGAAAGGAAAAGTGGTTAAGTAAACTGCCTGAAAAGTGAACAGTTATCCTGAAGTTAGTTCCTGCTGGATTCACTTAAAGTTAATGCAAACAATCATTGCATTCCTGTGACTCTATGTGGGACAGAATAGGGATGACTGTGTTGGCACATAGCTGTTCAATTGTCAGGCATTTGGAAATGAATGTAGAATTAATTTAACTTTCTAGGCATGAAAAACATAGGCTTTTCCAAGAGTTTGCAAATAGCTTTGTGTAAAAGAACTGTTCAAAATTTGGCTGATTTTTTTGCAAAGGAAGACTGAAGGCAGTGCTGTGTGCGAAGGACTAAAATTTGTATCTCATATAGCTGAAGTGACTGTTAAGTGTTGTGCTTCCTCCACATCCAAGACATAGCAGATGGAACAGTTCAGGATTCCCTTGCTGAATGTTGAATGCTCCCTGCTGTGGGACTTCGGAGTTTGAGGTGTTTCCTGGGTAGAGAGCCTTTCTTTGGCACAGGAAGATGCTTCCTCCAGAGAAGAGCAACACTATTTCCTATCCCAGGGAATTGTTTGAAAAGAAGCCAGAAGGTCTGAAGGGCAGATGTAGATGAACTACAAATATGGAGATGAAGCAATAGCAAATGATGATGTGTCACATTTTATAGGAATTTTGTCATAAAGTATGTTATCTAAAATAAATTGTGCTTTTCCTGTCATGTGTGACAGACTGTGTATGTTTTTATCCTAGTTTAATCACTTTGTATACAGCCGTTCTTAATATAGGCAGTTAGTTCTCTGCCGTGTGTGGTGAGTTGGAATTCACAGAGGAACAGAACAGGCAGCAGTGGTTTTGAATATTATCGGTTGTTCTCAGTGATGCAGAATTAGGAGGGTCTGCAGGGAAGTTTTCTTAGTTCTCTTAACAATTCTTAGACTCATCAAACAAGCGTGAAAGGCCTGAACCTTGCATCTACCTGGAAGGGCCTGTGCAGACACTGCAACTGCAAGGCAAAGTACTCACTTGAACGTGTCCTGCTCATTGTGATGTTTTAGTCTTGCTAGGGGCACTTATGCAAGCCGGAATGCTCAGGCTGCAGCTGTGGAAAGACAGAGTGTTCTCTGGAGCTACACAAGCCACCCAGGGAAGTCATCCCTTTCGGGGCCTATAGATTCTGAGCAATGCCACTTGACAGGTAGGGCGCCTCTGGAGTGGAGAGGGTTCTAGGTGGCTGAGGAGGATGCTGTGATGTGCCAACCCTGAGGCTTGTCAGTGGCACTGGGATAGATTCCCTCCATTTAATGTTTGCTGACACTAACTTTTATGAGAACCTGTGGTGTTTTAATATGAATTAATTATTACTTTAGGAAAATTGGGATAGTCACTGTTGAAGAATACAACCCTTGTGCAGTCTGGGTTGCATGTATTAGGTTATTCTGTTTGTTGCTTTTGTCTTCTAGTTGAGTGTTACTCTTGCCTAGAAGGGCAGAAAGGTATCACCAATATTATACCTCCTATCTTTGTTATTGACTCTTCATCAGCTAGAAAGGTTAAATAGAATGTTAGACTTAATGTGGAGCTCCATAAATTGTTCTGTTATTTGTAGGATTGCCTTTGCTAACCTCTATCCAGCAGCCTAGACAAAACTGATTACTTGCAGAAACACTTTTAACCTCATCTTGTTAAACTTTCTTGTGTTGTAATCATATTCCCTCTGATCTTTTGAAAACCTATTAATAATTAATTTCTGCAGTTATATTACAATATATTATTGTAGCATAATTCCTGTTTCCAGTGTCTAGCATTCAGAAATCAGTATTTAGGGAGTGGGTGGAAGAGGTTAGACTTATCTGTTTTGATAATCCTCTTGCCACCAGATACTTGGGCATTATTTTTCCTTTTACTGATGATGATGTCTAATTTGCTTAAACATCTACAAAGAATTACTGTAGTGATGAAATAAAACCCTTTCTTTAATAGTTTGAAGTCCAAAACTGCAGCTCTTTGTCTTGCATGGAGCTTAACATTAAGCTGCAACAAATTAAGCTCAAGACATCAAGCAGAGGCAGATTGCGGAGTGACAGCAAATGAGTAAGTTTTCCTTCAGGCATTTAACTTGTTTATTTCATGAGTTGTGCTGAAAAACCATAGAAACGTGAGCTTGGTCTTGCAGTGTTCTCTGTTAGCCTGTCTTTGCTAGCACAATACGGGATGCGGGACTTCCCAGAAGGCTTTAATTCAACCTCTGCAGGTAAGCTGTATTTATTTGTGTTTCCCCTCTTCTCCCACCCCATTTTTTGTTTCACTCCTGAGTGTGAGGAAGGGGGAACCTTGTCTTAGCTTCAGCTGCTGAATTGTCAGGCAGGTGGCACCCATTGTGCTATCTACAGGCTGTGTAAACTGCAAGTGTGAAGGTGTGGACTGAGTTTTCAATGTCTCGGTGCCCTCTGTGCTCATGGGGACAAGGGCAGGAGATGTCTCACAGAACTTGTTGTAGGTGTTAGTCTCCATCTTGTCAAAACCTGCTACTGTGGAGATCCAAAAGCCCACTCCTGTAGCTTGTCCTGCAAGGGCACAAAGTCTTTTGTAGGCTGCTATGAAAGCTTGTCTATAAAGGGATCTGTTGTGTATGAGAATAAACTTGCTTCTGAAATAAAGATACTACTGAGACAAAACCAAATTTCTCATGTTGTATATGTGCTGGGAAGTGAGGGTTTTGTGTGTTTTGTTTTGGTTTTTTTTGAGTTGGGATTGTGTCAGTGCACATGTCTCAGGGATCCATGGCCTGAGGAAACACAAGTAGCCACATTTCGTACTGCTGCTAATGAGAACAAAGGAGGTATGTTCCGTCCCAAAGGGGATAAATCCAGATGGCAATCTGTCTAGGGATGATTTGTCCTGTGTGGCTTCGAAGATGCAGGCAGTGAAGAGAGAAGTGTCTCTGTAAGGATTGTCTTACAAGTTCTAGGGAGAAGTAAATTGCTCTGGAAGTACCTGGAGCAGGCTAATTGCTTTCTTAACCAGCTTAATTAGTGAATGAGGTGTAATCACTTCATGTATAAGTGGCTAGGACTTTGGGAATGACAAACAGCCCTGGGGAAAGAGGAGCTGAAATTACATGTATCCTCACAATATCTTTTTGATGGAGTGTGTTCAAACTGTGATTTCTTGGGCTGTAGTCAAGTCTGCCAGCAGCAGATAGCCTTAGGGTAAGGGTATGAGGTCTTAGGGACTGTATTTTACTTGGGACTTTTGAGTTTTACACTAATTAAAAAAAAAAAAAAAAAAGGAACAGGTGCTGTTTGTTCTGTATCATAGCAGGAGACAAGAAGGCCAGTAACACTTCCTTTCCCTGTTATGTCCTGACAGGTGGTAAGATTTCCAGTCCTGTTCTGGTTGGAACCCCTTATACAAAAGGGCACCATTACTTTATTCCCCTTCAATCCTTCTTTAAAGTTCCCTTGTGTGATGCAACATTTGCTAAAGCTGATGTTACTGAGGTGTTATTGCTGTAGCAGATCAAGCTGATTAGTAGTGTTCTCTTCACCGGTGTGTATTTATAAGTCTTTTTCTCTTGCTTCAGGTGCTCAGCTTTCTGGAATTGTGCGATGATCTCTGTGATCAGACAATCATGTGTTGGGGACCTGGGACAGAGAGTGTTCCTAGCTTTTGTGGTATTGGGAGGGAGGCTGTGTGTAACAGTCAATCTTTTATATGAGTGGTGACAAAATATTTGAAAAGAATTTTCACCTTCTAAATTGAGTGTTATAATACAGAGTAGAAAGCACAAATGAGAATTGTATCGTACAGTGGTCTGTGCATTGCCTGCTTTCGTGTTGGTAGGATAATGTGGTGAACTGCAGTCACTTTTGAGTTTCCTTTTAAATCATGTGAGATCTGAACAGGCTAGTACTCACCCTAGTTTTGTTCTTTTTCCCCCTTCCTCTCAGAGCAATTTATCAAGACATTGCCAGAATACCATGTGGTTCATCCAGCAAGAGTAGATGCAAGCGGGCGTTTTCTTTCTTTTAATTTATACCATCACATCTCAAACACGAGGAAGAAGCGAGATCTCAGCAAAAAGGAAGATGTGGTATATTACAAACTTAACCATGAGGAGGAGGATCTGTTTTTCAACCTGACTGTCCACGTGGGATTTCTTTCCCGTAACTACGTAGTAGAAAGGAGACGTGGCAACCACACTAGTGCGAAGATTGCAACTCGCTCCGGAGTGCCTTGTCATTTCACTGGCACAGTGTTGCAGTCAGGTTCTGGGAGTGGGACAGCAGCCATCAGCACTTGCAATGGCCTGGTAAGTGATGTGACCTTTACTGGGGTTTACTGTGTGGTAAGAAACTGGATGAACCAATCTGAAACCTCACATAATGCTCTGAAAGAATCAGTTTAATAATATGGATGTCATTTGGATTTTGAGGATGGAGAATGAGAAGGTCAAAAGTTGATGCAGAGGTCCCTTGGAGTTTAATTTTTGCTAGATTTTTTTCTGGTGGTCTGAACTGAACATCTCTATCATTCATACAGCTTGAAAGCACCCAAATACCTAGTCGATGCTTTGATCCCGTTAGTAGTTGTAGTGCCTTTGCTATGCATCTGGATTATGAACTTCTGTTTTAGCTTCCCCTAAAAGGAATGTATCTCAGGTGCAACCAAAACTGCACTGCAAGTCAAATCAAATGATGGTAGGTTGGGAAAACTGGAAGATTTGCTTCAAAATTGCACTGCAGCTTCAGAAATAAATGGTAGGGTAGATGCAACCTTAATTAAAGGTTTATATTAAAACCGGAATCACTTCTAGGCATCCCTCATTCAGAAGGGTACTTCTAAGGCTGGAGCTTGAAGTCTTACATTTTTCAATAGCTTGTGATTCAGATGGAGACAAGGAGGTGGAAACCTTATTTTTGCTGTACTGTTTCTTAGCACTACTGTAGCTTAGGTTCAGCCTTATCCTCCAGAAACAGGAATCTGTCTTGTAAGGGAGGGGAAGGAGGGACAAACTGCGTAAATGTGAATGGAAGGCTGTAGAGAGCTGTGTACAATGGCATGTGTAATCTGTGAGAGGCAAAATGCAAAGGGTTTGTGGAGTGTACAGGCAAAGGTGATGAAATGTGTGCAGCATGCATGTGCTCTAGTGCCTTGATTCTCGAGTGACAAATGGTAGTGTTTGAAAATGTTTGGAGTAGCACACTGATGCCTTTTAACCAAGGTGTCTCAGCCTGCAACAGGATAGGGACTGATGTTTCATTTTTGAGCCTGAACTCAACAGCAAGGTGAGAATCTGTAAATTAGATCTTTTCCCTCTCAATATTGAAGTGTGTTCCTTGCTGCTGAGCGGTATGAAGCTTTTGAAGCTTTGGAAAATCAGTGGACTACAGAAGTATCCTGTCAGTGTATGAAAAGTAACATGAAGACAGCTTTGATGTAGATGGAATGGGAGGCTTTGTAATCTTACACAAGTACTGATAACATTTTGGCATGTTTCCTGGAGAAGCAGACCATAGCTTGAGGTCGGTAGCTTCAGTCCCACAGGCGTGAAGATCAGGGATTTTCTGATTGACTTCTACGGGGGACCAATTTATCAAAACTTCCCTGAAACACATGATGATCGTACAGGGACAGTAAGGAAAAGGAGATACGATGATACAGATGGTTCCTTTGGTTTGTTTGTTTTGTGCTTTATCAGAATCTCTTTGTTATTTTTTATTAGGATGAGAATTTGAAAATGAGGTGCTGGGTCTTCATTAAGTGTTCTGAGGTACTTAGTATGCAACAAGGATTAAAACAAAATACTCAAATTACATCTTAAATTGAACTTGGTAATATCCTTCAAAGTGATCCTTCCATTTGGGTTACAAACTTTTTGAGGCTTACTTTGATTCAGAGGTTTTCGAAACAGTGTTTGCTAGAATACAGGCTTGGGGATTCTTCTTGACAAAACACTTGTATCAAAAAAGTACTGTTGTGGTTTGGTTTCCCCCCTACCCCAAAATGAAACTCTGAAAATATGGAATCATAAAGTAATTCAGGTTGAAAGTGATCTCCAGGGAGGAACATGATGGCTTTGATGTAATGATTTTTGAAGTCCAGAGGTCACTGCTCTGAAGAGATTGCAGTAAGGGTTGTGTCTGAATCTCTTAATTCCTGAGTGCCAGAAGCTGGGAAAGATGGTTTAGCTTGCCTTTCCCCTGAAAGTTTTTGAAAAGATCTAGGGTTATGTATGAAATGTATGAAAACATTTATTAATGAATAATTTTGCCAGCATTGAGAAATGTAGTCTGGTTTTCAGGATAAAAATCTGACGTTTCTGAAACTGTTTGTGGTGGTCTGCTTCTTCTCTGAGCTAATGCTAAATTATTTCCATCCTGAAGATTCCCAATTTTTTGCTCTTGAGCACAATGTCTATTTCTGCTTTTTTCCTTTTTCTGTTTTTTTTTTTTTTGTTTGTTTGTTTGTTTGTTTTTTTTTTCTTCTTCCTTCCAGCAATGTGTTCTGTATCTCCTTTGAAAAGATGTTTTCTGTTTATTCTTATGAGGGAGGGAAGGAGAACTGAGAATAGGTAAACAGCATGGGATTAAAGCAACTTTGTTCTTTGTTTGAGATACTAAAAACCTACCCCATGAGGAGGAAATGTAAGCTTGTTTACTGTAGGACATTAATTCTAAACTACTTGATAAAAAGAGTTATATGAAATAAGGAATTACAGAAGGCGAGTTGTTAAGGATCCTTGGGGCTGAGATGGGAAGAAGAGGAAGATAACAAAACAGTGCGGCTGGAAGGGGCCAGCTTCCCAGAATATGCTTTGGCAGCAGTGGCTGCTTCACAGGTCCTCACCTGTGATGGTCTGGGTGAGTGTGTGCTTTGGCAAATGGGTGCCAATGAAACTCAGGTCCTCAGCCCACCAGTACAAGCTGACATGCTCCAGCCTTGTAACACAAGACCTGGTAAGAACCAGTATCTTAGCCTTCAAATATGGGGAACAGGAATATTAGTGATGTTCCTTTCCTGATGCTGTTTTAGCTTGACAGCTCAGGTACATTATAAAATGTGATTTTTTAATTTTTGTTTGTTTGTTTGTTTGTTTGTTTGTTGAGATGGTGTTTAATAAACTAAATGAGGCACCAAATTCATCATGGTATTGAGTGACAGGAAAGTGTGTGATCTCTGAACTGCTGACTTTTGGCTTTCTTAATGATAGGAGCTGGTAAAAAAAGTTGTAATACTGGAAAATACTGATATGATTAAATAAATGTGTTTTCTGGAATATCCCTTTTGTTGACATTTTTAGTGGGAAATATTCAAAATATCATTTTGTAATTTTGTCCAAGTAAATTGCTTAAGAATATGTGGTTCTTTGCAACATTGCCCATCCCACCCCCTAAAAAATTAAAAATTTTAGCCTGACGTGGGAGAAAATAAATCCTGAAGATGCCTGTGGGAGGGGAATCCTAATTTTAGTCCTCTGTCTGGAATGACTTCTCATGAGAAGTCTATTTGGTACAAGAACAAAGCAAAGATGTGTTGTGTAGATTTGTGTTCTGTCATAAAGATCATTCAAACACAGCACTGAAAGTATAGAAAATCTAGCAATGGATTTCCATCTCCCTTGTGTTTTTACTTTGAAATATATTCCTGTTTGCATTGGCATTAGATGGGCATCGCTCACGTAGCAAAGATACAACTCCTATTTGTTTTTATTTATGACACTCTTCAGAATCAAATTTCTTCTGCATAAATCACGGGCATAGTGCTGAGAAGATAATGATTTTCAGAGAGGCATCTGTTTGACTAAATCATATTGACAAATGATTGAAAAAGTGACACTTTGAAAATGTGGGAAACAACTTTTTGCCATCAGTGCTTTGCCAAGTTCTCCAGTCTGTTGCTTTTTCAGCTGAAATGTCATCATACTTAGGAATAGCATAATTTCCTTTGTTTTGAAACTAAAGTATGCTGATGTCTTAGAAGTTTCATTTTCCTATGTATTAATGTGTTCCCAAATGACCTGCAAGGGGAATAACAGAGTGACAGATTTGAGATGTAAGAATGCAGGGGACAATCATTGTATGACGTTCTTTTTTAAAAATTAAATATGTCTTTATTTTCAGTAATATATATGGAAACAAATAGGTAGTTTCATAAAGGGATTTGGGCAGAATTGTACAAGAGGTTAAAGAAAGCAAACTATCAGGAGTCTGGAGGAACTAAGTTGTAATTTCCAAATAATTTTTTTCTCTTAACACCTTTTGATCTTCATTTCCCTTTCATGCTAAATAGGTCATGACCTTCTTAACAGGTTGAAGAACATGATGGTGAAAGCTCTGTGTCTTCTCCTCTGGGTCAGTTGTCTATTTAAGTCTTTTGCATTTCTAGGTCTTGTAGAATAAATCATGAGACTGTGAACATGGGAATAATGGGGCAGACCTTGCTGTTTATTTTGGGTCACAGTTGGAGGAGGAAACCCCAGGGAGGAAGTCACTACAGGAACACCAGAAATGGATCAAACTGTGGCATTTGGGAAGAGAACAGACATGACATCTCTTAGATGGAGGAAAGTTTCCAAGAGGAATTAAAGGGAGAAAACAATTTTGTTTTTGTCTCTCTCAGTGGAAATAATATTTAGATTTGCCTTGACAGGCTATTTAGGGCACACTTCTAATAATGCTTTATGTTTCCACAGTGCTTTTCCACAGAAGATTATAATAAACTTTTCCAAATACTAATGCCTTAATGCTCAGTTGTGTGTTAGTCCTGAGATCCTTTGTGTCACAGCAGTAGTGTCAGCTTGTCCCCTCAGTAGGGCTGTGAGGGAGGAAAGCTCAGTGAAGTTGATTGAATACTCTAGGTTTATGCATGAAGTCCTATAGAGCTGGGAAGTGAATTTTTCTCCAATAGTCTATCCTCTTCATTAGGAACAAGGCCCTCTTTTATTCATCAGTAACACAGACATTGTTTATAGTATTTTTACATGACAGAGCATTATTAAGGCTTTGTTTCCTTGACACTTGTTTACAGTGTTGAGCTGTCAATCGACAGTTGCTTCTGGTAATAATTGTATCTTCAAAGGTTATACAGGCAGTAGCATGGAAATGGCAGAAGAATGGAAGGATATTAGTATGGAAACTGAGAATGATCTGTACACATGTACCTGGTAAGGTCATGGCCATGCTGGGCCTTCCAGAGATGGTGCTTTGGCTGTCTCCAGCTGATCAGAGGGTTGCCTCTGTTTTGATAGGCACCAGCATTTACAAGAAGTGCTGCTGTTGTCTGCTGCCCAGGCAACAGCGGTGCAGTATGAAGTCATGAAGCACTGTTTATTTATTCCCTCTACCAAAATCCAGCTACTGCAGAATATTGCTATTTCTTAGCAGTGACAGCCATACATACCAAAGGTGGTGGCTACTCCATACCCTGGCAATCTGTAGAAAACTGGGGCAAGTCTGCTGCTTGTGCCCAGGATTTTTAAAATATTTCCTTCCCCCCACCTTACCTCTGTGCCCAGTCACAGTCAGGGCAGACCCCTGTGAACATTTAATTGCTGTCTGTATGACCGTTTCTCTTTATATGGCAGCTGGTAGGAGATGCTCCAGGTGGGACCCTCTCTGGGCAAATCTGTTTCTGTCCTGACACATGTGGCGAGTTTGTCACTGAAAAATGGTATGGTGGCTGAATTCTGCTCAAATGTAACCCTCCTCGTTATTGCAGGATATCAGCATTATATGAAGCTTAAGAATGAGCCCTGGTACGTACACAGGGTCACCTATATTCTTAATCTGGTCCACTCAATGTAGCACAAAATCCACCAATAGCATTTTATCTGTTACAGACTTGCTTCAGTTTTGGGGAATTCAGCATGATCTCTGTTGTCCTGCTACATGCCAAGAGGCTTTTCTAGTTAGCGTGAGATGCCTTTTCCATGCTGACTCATGTTATCTTCTTAGGATCTGTCCCAGGTTGAACAGTTCTATGCAGGTACCATAACAGTACTTCAGTGGTTGTGTGTGCCCTATGAAAGTGGTCTAATACTGTGGTTTTGACTTTCCTATGGATATGGAAAGCCTCCATCTGGATGTCAGACTACCCTGTTTTGCTTAGATGAGGTTTGGGGATAAAGTAATTTTTACTTTACAACAGTTTTATAATATTTTGTTCTGAAGTAATGGAAGAATAGAATACATTGCTGAATTTATAATAGGGATTTTTATCTGCTTTTGTATCTTCCAGTTTGTGATGTTGGTTGGTTATTAGCAATGTGTTTGTTAATCTGTTGTTAAAGGTGGTTACTGGAGTTTGCAAAGCTGCTCTTCTAAATAATTCATTCCTATAGCCCAGGAAAATGACCAAGTCTTTCTATTCCCTTTGTGACCAGCAAAATTGCTTCTCTTCAAATGGAAATGTTTTTTGATCATCTTAAGTGGCTAAGTATGTGGCAGTGCAAAAAACACTTAGGGAAAGGGGAGATGTAACCTTTTCTTCAGTTCTACTTGTGACCACCTGAAACTCAATCCAGCACTTATCCCTGACATGGAATTGTATAGCCCCAGAACACATTGGGACACACATGCTGGTTTGGTGGCTGTTACTTTAAGAGATGAATTGTAGTGTATTCCTGTAGTGCCATGTCAGAGAAATTGGAGCAAGTCTACCTGCAGACAAATACCCAAGTTCTTCTTCAGGGTCTCTTCCTTTTCACTTATCTCTCTTTGCTTTCACTACGAGAGTCTCTCGCCTTTGCCATTCCCATACCATATAGTACTTGGTGGATCTTGCTTGTGGTTCCATGTATGGCAGATGGCCTTATCTGCTATATTTAGATGTCAGTGATATCTCCATGGCAGACTCCTTTGGTTTGTCCAGCTAGCGATAATCAGCTGGAACCAAAATGTAGGAATAAGGTATTTGGAGAATGCCAGACATGAAAGCAAGCTGCCAGCCTTTTTCTTGGTGATGAGAATTGCTCCATGGTTGGATATAATGAAGCTTCCAAAGTCTTAAGTGTGGTGATTTGGCTTGTTCTGGCATGTGTAAAGAAGGGAAGACCTGCTAACTAACTCTGTTGTGTATCTGCTATGTGTTTCTTCTCTTAGGCAGTAGTATGGAAAGTGCTGCAAGTAGAAAAATATGCACTGAAAGCAAATACAGTGTTCACTGTGCATCTGTTTTATGATGTGCTTGGTCTGCCCGTTTTCTCCATATGATAATAAGTATCTGGATATTCTTCTTGCTTGACTAGTGTTGTGGTTGTTTTGTATGATTTTGGTTTTGGGTTTTTTTGAAGAGGATGCAAAATAGGATATGCGGTGATTGCTTTTTTTGTTTTGATTTTTTTTTTTTTCCCAACAGATTAGTCATTCAAACTTTGACTAATATTTGCTGCAGTACTTTAACATCCATCCCTTTTCTTTGTGTTTCAACTTCAACTATCCATCTGCCAGCTCCCTTCCCCCAGTCTTTTGTCTGCAGAAATACTCTAATTGACAGGTCAACTGAATCTCATCAGTGATCTCAATACATGAGAATCTGGCTGTGACTGTGGCTTCTGGTCTTGGCCTTGTCACCTTTAACCAATATGAAGCTGTTAGCCTAGAAGCTGGGTATGGCTTGAGCTTTTATAATGTAGTTGTTATATTTCAGTGGAACAGTCACTGATGGGGCAGGTTAAAATAAGGGTTAGTCAGTATGAACTGATTTGAACGGAGTACTCAGGATTAGAATGCTCCTTTAAGATAAATATTTTTTGAGAATATGAAAGACAAGACTTTTTATATAGTTTTAAGAAATCTTACTGTATTGCTGAAATCTGTACCTACTTATTTGCTAATTAGGAATATTGTTAGTGTACAGAGCTATCAGTCATATTTCCAGTTTCCTTGAGTCTTTAATGAATCATCTCTGTGTGTGTGTGTGTGTGTGTGTGTGTTTTTCTTTTTTTTTTTTTTTTCCTGAAAGTCTGCACTCATGATTTAATGAGTGTGGTGTTCTTTATAAAAACTCTCTTGTTTACTGAGGGAAAACTGTGGGATTATGACTTAAGTCTAAAGGTTCAGAACCCAGAAGTAAAAAATATACATAACACCTATTTTTGCCTTGATGCTTAATGTGAAGGTTAGAAGATTGTCTGTTCTTTGTTTCTTCCAGTATCTTTGTAAATTGTTGGCCAGATTCAGCCCAATCTAAAAGAGATATGGAGGTATCAAAGCCATTAAGTTCGTATGAATATTGCCAGTTAGGATGGGAACTTTTGATCAGTTAAATGATGGATGAACATGCAGGTTGATCAGTGGCTCAGCACAATAAGTTGTTACTGGGCAAGGTGCAGTGCTGCCCATGGCCTAGCTGATGGCGAGAAGTGCTGGAGGATTCAGAAGAGATTGGAGAAAATTACTTTAAGTGAGGAAATGGAGCACATGTTAGAAGCAAATCTGTAGGGAAACAAGGTTTTGATAGTTGTGCTGCTCATAGAATTTTTTTTCATTAATCCATTTTTGTGATTCTGAAAGGAAGTGTCCAGCTTGGAAGTAAATAGAATTGTTTGCACTGGTTTGTTAACAATGTGCTGTACCTGCTGCCCATCACAGCACATACTTTGTATGTAATCATTAATAATGAGCGGAAGAGAGGGGAAGAACTGAAGCTTTCCTGCATACCCAATCAGTGATGCATATAATGTGATATTAAAAGGGACAAATCTTGCAAATTGCATGTCTTATTTTCTAGCTGTTCAAATAAAGAAAATTACCAAGAAAAGCCTGTCTTGCTCCTGCTCTGAGCAGACAAACATTGGCAGCATGTTACGTGGTGAACAGCAATGGGTGATGTAAACAACAGACCCAAATAGTCTATGTCTACTGCTTGCACTTACAGGATAGATGGGCTAGTGGTACTTCCACAGCAGTTGCTTGAGCCTGCCTTCTGGCACCAGCTGAAATCCAGCAGCCTGAAGATCAGGTCCTGCCTCTTCTGTTCTCTTTGTCAGAGAGGAGATGCTGCAGTCCTGGACCAGTGTCAACATCAGGGTGCAGTTCTATATACACATACATCAGGCAAACACACACATGCAAGTCTCTCTCTCTATATGTAGCTCTGTCACTGCAGAACAGTTGTGCTGCAACTAAAGCTCTTGGTTTAAGATCCATGGTTTGTGCTGAGAAGGCTTCTGTGCTGTTGTATGTATTGGGTATTACCTAGCCGTGGCCAAATACATGGGTTTTTTCCAGAAACTGGTGCTTAACAATGGACTTTCCCAACCCATTTGTAAATTGCAACAGAATTTAATTATTTAGTAATTTAGGTTAGGATATTTATGTGCTTTATATACACACTGGCTCCAGGGTGTGCTCTGGAGAAAGACTCATCTGAAATAGCAAGCTTTAAAAATAAATAAGTAAATAAGTAGTCATAAAAAGAGCTGGTTGTCTTGGCTAAACAGTGCTTAAATAATGTTTAGTGTTTAAATAAATCCATTGTGCATTCCAATTCTCATGGCAAATAGCAAGTCCTTAATAAACTGCTTAGGCTTGTTGATGCGTGGAAATCCCAAGACTAAATCTAAATCCATTGTGGGTATAACTCACAGTACAGGCTCATGCAGACACTGGTTTTGATTGAAGTTTTCTTTTATCCAAATTCCACTCTTTTCCCATACATTTTAATGTTTATCTTTAAAACAAAGAGGATGCTAAATGCTCAGCCCAAATGTTAATATCTGTTTTTTTTGGATGCAGTGTTAACTATCTGCTTCCTTATCTAGAACAGTCATGGACCAAATCTAGTCAAAATCATAAGACTGGAGACTGTGGATAGGGTGAATGTCTGTTTTATCCAGAATCCCGAGTTCAATGATGACTAAGTAACTAGCTAGGGAAGAGTAAGAACAGGGCAGTAGAACATCTCCCCTTTGTTCATCCTTGCTTCTATTTTCAGCTCAGATCAAATTTCTTGATATATGTTTTATTTGCTGAGAATCTGTTAATGGATTAGTCTTCCACATGCTTTCTTGGTCTCCCTTGAGTCACGTGGGTCTAGAAACATGAATCTTTACTATCAATTAAAACACTTAAAAAAATTGATTTAGATGTGTCTTCTTTTGTTTTTAACTAGCTTTTTATCAGCTTGGTTTGATGCTTCCTGAAGCTATTGTCTTGGAAGAGAAAATTAGCACTTTGTGTTTGAGATGGTTTACTCAGACAATGTATAGTTCATTATTTTTTTGACACACCTTTTTGAACAGCTGTTGAGATGGGCTTGGTACATAGTTCCAATTTTTTTTCCATGTAAATGATGCTTAAGTTCCTGTTTCTGCACAGTAGCAGGTAGGTCAGAGCCCATCATTTTAATAAAAAAAGGTTGGGATTTTTCTCTGCTGCCTTTTCACCTTCACCATGCCATGCTTTATTAATTTTCATTAACCTACAGTGAATTACATCTACCTCCTTCTTGTCTAGCTGCTCAGTCTCAGGAGAGTTTTCTGAAGTACATCAGTTGTCCTTTGTGCTTACTCTCTGGAATAACTTGTAGCTGTGTAATATTCTGCATAACAGACTCTAATTTTTAATGCAAAATGTAAACACAAGGAAAGTTGCCACGAAGAAAAACGTTCCTTATGTTCTTTTACAACACTGTTATCATGGCTGTAGCTCTGGAGCTTAATGCAACTTAATAGTTCAAGCAAATGTTTGTCTTCGTTTTTGGTACCTGTGGTTTTAGCCTTCAATTTCTGTTTTATATTTTCTCCAAGTTTGAATTTATTAAACAGATAAATCAAGATCTAGTCAGGTCCACTGTCTATATGATTAGATCAAATCAGATGAAGCAAATAGTGGATTAGGTATTGGGGGATAAAGCATGTTTGATTTTGGCAAAAACCCAATTGCTCTATGATTTATTTTCTTTTTTTCAGAAACCCTCTTTTAAGAATTAACATGCATCTATGTTAATAAGTGAAATAGAAATAATTTGCAGTACTATGAATATCCTTGGTGGATACTTAAGGAGATGGAATGACATTGTACATAGTGTTTCACTCACACTGACCATTACACTTCAGTTCATGTGTACCACTTGAGAAGAATGTCTCTGCCACAAAGTTTACTATGAGTAATTACTTTTAGTAACTCTAGATAACTACATTTTGTTTGGAGAGTTTTATCACCAGACAAAGCGTTTCCTCCTCCACCTTTTCCCCAAAATGCTTTAGTACAATTTCAACTGGAACTTCAGTATAATTTCAACTGGAACTTAAGTTGGATCCCAAACTAAATTTTTGTTTAGGATTTTGCCTCTCAATTGGAGAACTTCCTAAAATGAAAGCTAGCAAACAGTTTTTGTTTTGGAATTATGGAAATTATTGGAAAAAAATTCCAGTCTGTTCATTACATTGTTTTAATTGTTTTTCAAAGGGGTGGTGGGAATTGTCAGAAAGAATCCTTAGCTTTATGTTTCTGAATGCCAGGTAGTTTAACAAGAAATCCCAAACAATTGTTCCCATCTCACAAATTTTGTTTAATTAGTCCCTGATTAGTTGCATCTTACTTTGGACATGGGCATGAGGGCAGCTAAACTAGAAGAATTTTCTTTTGGGCTGTATTTCTATCAGTACTGAATGACAGATGTGATACTGTAGCGTACCCGTGCAAATATTTCTAGAGTCTTTAATGTTGTGACTGTTGCATAATTATTGTTTATGATTTGCACGGTGGTGATAGTCTTCACTGGAAGTCATTTTTGCATTCTACAATGGGTCAAATTTGTATTTGCAAGACTGGCAGAGGAATATTGTTATCTGGGAATGTTTATAGTCAGAAACATCATCTTAAAGTGAAAACACATAAGACTAGCACATAATTTCCTCAATTCATGCTTTTTTTTTTTTTTTTTCTTCAGGTCCTCTAAGTGAAAGAAAATTGTATCTGCACAGTTCTCTAGAACTCTTGCTGTCTGGTAATAACGTATTTTAATAAGCCAGAAATCATCAGTTTTTCTAGATCATATATACCATGGTTTGTCCTAGACAATCTAGTAACTGGTTTTAAAAGGATGCATTTTTGTTATCTGTCAATATTCTCAGGTTCCTTGAGGGGCTGTGTATTATGATGTAAATAATAATCGTGTATGGGGAAGTTGTAGACTTGAGTGCATTTAGGTTAAAATGAGTTTGGTGCTGTTGACTGTAAATCTCAGTACTATGACAGTTCTGATCCCTCACAACTCTGGCTGCTTACAGAAGGTTAAATGAAGAAAGAGCTTGAATAAGAGCACTTAGTGAATTTAAGTTGTCACTGTCCTTCACTGCTACTTTGTATGTTGTTTCAGGGCATAGAGCCTTTCCTGCTTAGGGCATGAATACGCTACTGGGCTGCAAGTTTAGAAATTTGTATGAAAGCCAGAAGGGTGAGCAAGCATCTGTAGACATGGCATGCCTGGTTCTTGCAGTGCCCGGATGTGTGAGAGGGCTGCATGAAGCCAGTTAAGTGTCTGGAGCTGTATGGGCAGCCCAGTGGGGCAGCAAGAAACTGTAATGATCCCTTGCCCTCATGCTGGTGCTTGGCATTGTTGCTGCTGCTTCTCAGGCAGGTGAGGTTAGACAGTATGAAGGAGCTGCTACAGCTGGTCCTGATGCCAGAAAACATGTCGCATTCAGGGTGTGCTTCAGCCAGGAGAGGTAAGGAGGCCAAAATATAGGTTGTTTCTTTGGTCTCCACCTCCATCTGAAGGTAATGTAATGTGTGTCCCTTGCTCTTAACTGCACTGGAGATCAGCGTTTCAGGTGTTGTCATATATACCAGTATGACACTGAAAAATTAACTTAGTATGAATTAGCGCCAAGTCCTGCATCTCACATGGGTGGGAAAGAGTATTTCTTTCATACAGTGGATTTTTTAACACATCTTTTCTTTAGCAGAATTGCCATATAAAGAAGCACTTCTAATAAAGTGCATTATGCTGGCAGGTGGCTGACAAACTATCTGGGGTGTGGTATCATGCAAAGAGGTATGTAGAATACAACCAATGGACCCCAGTGGCCTGTCTCACGGAAGCCACATGAGACAAAAAGCATTTGGAAATCTCTCTGGGGTGAGTGTGTAGATTTCCAATCTGCTGTTCTTTCAGGAAAGGGAAAATTCAATGTCTTGGAAGAAAGGACTTCCAAACTGGATTAATGAATAATCATAGTGAATTGTGCTCACAGGTGCCTGGAATTGATATCTTCAGTGTAGTAGTCCCTGTTTTACCTTGGCAATTAAAATTGTTATAGTAGCTTCACTTCTTAGATGCTTGAGTACGTAGCTATTGACTTAAATGGGAGTATGGAATCATGAATGGAATAAAACTGCTCTTTGCAGCCTCACTGATTTGTTGGTTTTTTTTTTCTCTTACCTGCTGTGCAGTGTGGCATAATACACCAACTGACAAAGTAGAACCACCCTTGAGATAGCTAGAGGAAAGTACAAATCAAATACAGCAAAGTTTCTTTAGCCAACTCTGCTATTATTACAGTAGCTGTCAGTGAGTACTTCTTTACTCTGTGGTCCTATTGTGACAAGGAAGATTATTTATGTTTTTTAATGTTTGTATAAAAAGTTATTAAATATGTATTTGCCCTCCCTAGTCTTAGTCTTTCTGCTGTGTTAAGGTGTGCAAAACAAATAGGAAGAGGAAACTGTGCTTGCCTTGATGCATTGTATTTAGTGTTGTGGTTTGGTTTTTGTTTGTTGTTTTTTTTTTTTTTTTAAAAAAAGAAAAAGGAAACAGTGTGTTTCTCAGTCTTGATTGATTATCACTTCTTTTCACACTGGGACTGTCAAGGGTCCTTCTGCTAGAGTGAAAAACATCTTTATGTTGTGTTACTACTGTGCTGAATATAATAAGGTACTGGATCTAAGCCTAAGACTTGTAAGATCTGTTATAATTATAAGCAGTTTTTTGTATCTGTTAAGTTGTGCTGGAGCTTGAAGCTCTGATTTCTAATCCTGTAGATCTTGTGTGCATCCCCTATGGGTGTGCTTAACTTCTGATAGGGAAGCTGCTTAAAAATGATGAAGGGTTAAGAAGAAGCAGCTAGTTGTGTGAAATACTTAACTTGTATGGGACTTGTTTGATGATGTCTTCCTGGAAGCTCAAGACAAGTGATAATTCATGATTATTGTCTTAATTCTTTAAAAAGGAAAACCACAAAAAGCTGGTAGGAATAAATGGAGGAAAAAGTAAAAGCATGTAAGAGAAAAAACAGAATTTTGTTCTTGAAGGTATGGTAATTATATTCAGGTGGGGGAAAAAAAAGGAAATTAACATACAAGCTGCTAAGATAAGTGAAAAAACTTGGTTCTTTATGGCAAAACAAGCCATAAAGTAAAGCTTATTAAAGGTACACAAATTGGGAGCTTGTTCAAACACTTTAGAATCAGGAAGCCTTTCTGAGATTCTAACAAGTATGTGAGAATAGAAGAAATGGTTGAAGGAGACAAGGCCATAACAGAGAAGCTACATTATTTAATGGAAAACAAAAAAAATATCACTGAGACAGAGGAATTAATATTGCTGAATTGCTAACTGTGAGACATAATCTATCATTTAAATTAACCTTAGAAAGTTAATTTAAATGATAGAAATATGTGGGTAATGGGATATCTTGAATGCTGGAGTAGTAAATGGATCAAATGACCAACTGATACAGGAAAGCTCTCAGCAAAGTGATGAAAGAGCTGCCTTTAACTTGAGAAGTCCCTAACTGGAAGATTGCCAATGCATCTGGAGGTCAGTGATTGCATCCTTTCATCCTTGGACTGTTCTTACAGCCTTTCCATAAGAACCAGCTCTTGTCTGCTGCCAGATGAATTCTACTGGGTTGAATGGATCTATATTTTAATCCAGTCTGGCCCTTCCTGTGTTCTTATGGCACCGATCCTGGTATTTTTGATATATCCATTTGTTAATACAGATGCCCTTCTCTTGAATGTTGTTGTGCAGGTATAGAAAACAAGAATTGTCTGCTGTTGCTGCCACAAGATGTGACGATTTCATTCAAAAGTTCTTTCTGGATTTGTTTTCCATATGAAATCTGGATGTCCTGTGTTGCTCTTTGTCCTCAAAGGGCCTTGTTAGATCTCAATCTGCATTAAACAGTCTTTGCCATCTCTGTAGAAGACACCACAGCATTTGAACTGCATTGCCTACACATTTTAGAACATCTGTGGTATTTTTACTAATAACTCATAACCAAAGGGAGAAGCCGTGTTTCTTCTCGTGACAGGTTTTTACATCATGTCAGTTCAGAGTGTCTTAGTACCCACTGACAGTTTTTCATATATCTTTATATAATCTAGTTAAATTACAACCTGGTAGCAAATGCTTGTCAAAAAATGGCAGGTGCATATAACCTTTTTTGCATCAAAACACACAGAGGAAGCTACTGCTGTTTCTTCAAAGTAGGATTCCAGTCCCAACAACCAGGAAAAAAGGGATAAATTAGAAAAGTACAGGTTCTTCCTTTCACAGAGAAATGCATGTTTCTTATTTTATTGCTAGCTAACTACAGGGACAACATACCACTTGTTTATGCAATTCAGTGTTCTCTTTCAAATGAGGAAACGGTTTTCGCTTGGCTTTGGCAAAGAGTTCAAAAATCTGAGAGTAGTAGCAGTTCAGAAGAGAGATGCCAAGGAGAGTTATAAAGCTAAATGACCACTGCTCCTGTGGGAGGCAATCCACACCTAAGGAAGGAATGACACTGGAGAGTGTACATTAGCTATGGCTAACCACAAAGCCTCTGCGTGCAGTTGCATTCACTGTTTTCTGTGAAAAAGGGTAACTGTGTATTGAAAGAGTAATATTAAATAGTAATAATTTAGTAATGTTAAGTACAAAGAATAAATATTAAATTAATTAAATATGTAATGCCAGATAATCAGCTACACTGATTTATGAAGGTAAGGTTTTAGGCTGTCAGATTTCTTTTTTTGTAGCAGTGCTCTGAATTGCTCTGGCCATTGGAAAGGAATATGATCTGCAACCCAGTTGTGTTACCTTTTTGGCTGTTTTCTTGTACTTAGGACATACCTTCTTCCAGCAAGATAGCAGAGCAGCTTTTGGTGTAGTCTCTTCATGTTATGGCTGTGAATGTTGCTTTATATGGTACTTTTTCTAGTTAAGCTGCTTATCGTAACGCTTCTCAGGAAATGTGTTCTGTAAGGGGCTTGAATGACAATTAGATGTTTTAAAATATAAACCAGCCAAATTTGTTTATGTTGAGCTTCTTTATGAAGCTAGTCGAACAGCGTTGTGTTTTTCATCCTTTGACAAATATTCTGTGCTTCCCCATTACTAAGAAATTCTGGTCTTTGAACTATGAAGTCCCATCTAATACTTGCTAAGGAAGTCATTATTCCTCTAAACACTACAGTGTGAAGACTCAAGATGCAGAACACAGCATTGCAGTGATGTACAAAGTCTGTAAATGGATGTGTTAGGGAAGTTAAAAGTCCAAATCAGAAAAACACATGAAACATAACAGCTCAGACTTGCAAAGTCTGTGGATGGATTTCTTTGAAGTGTAGGAATTTGTGATTTGTCAGTCTGCCACTGGCATTCCTGACTCTTAGCCCTTATACAGGCTATTTTTGTGACTTAGCAAGTCACTTGGGTCCCATTTCTGTCCAAGTCAGGAGATCAGACTGATCTCATTTGAAAACAAAACCAAAAAGGAAAACCTCCACAACCCCTGGAAAAAAAACTCTAAACCCCAACCAATGTGTTCAGGGCCTCTCTTTTTTCTTTTAAAAAACTCATTACAAGACAAGGTCTCATTAGGTGTTTAACCTGATTATGGCAGTAGATCGAGCTATTTATCTGTCTTAGATCTGTAGCAATGCCACAGAGAATTGGGTAGGATTCTCCACTGTCATTTGTCCACTGCAGAATTAAATCGGCACACTAATTCAGATACTTGCATGGTACATCTACCAATGGTGAAGCACCGATTGTGTTGCTGATTGAGAGGAGTTGTGTTAGGCATTTGGGAACATTTCTCTCCAGTATTTGACACAGATCAAGCATAATGATAGCTCTGTATTTCACAGCACTGTGTTACTTGGGGTTACAGGCTGCAGGTCAGTGGTACCTGGCTTTCTTCTGTCTGGTGTCAAGACATGAGGTGTTCTCAGTTCTGCTTTAGGCACTGGAACACTTCCTATCCATTGGCTGCAGTGGGAGTTGAGGTTGGCTGACTCAGATTTGAGTTGCTCATTGCTCTCCTGGATGTGATATCTGACTGATTGCAGAATAATTGTCTGCTTTGTCTAATTTTGCAGTGGTAAAGAGGAACCTGAATGCAACCTTTAGGGACAAGGGGGTAGTAATTGATGATTGCAGAGGTTTTCTGACTGTGGCAGGGTGTGTAACAGACCCCAGTGTAGAACAGATAGGAGAAACCTCAGGGCTAGTGGCAGTGTGGTGAGACAGGTGTACCACAAGCCCTGGACAAGACACTAACGACTTTTATTCTGTAGTTGTAGAGGAAGAAGCCAGGAAAATCGTAGATACCACAACAAATATTTTAAGTAAGTCTACTGAATTTTATGGCTTCATAAATTGGGAGAATATAAACTGAGGGGAAATTTTGGGGAGAAGTAAGACTGTTCACTTAGTCCCTTAAGTTTCTGTTCTGGGGCTGCCTTTATTTAAGATTGATACTCATGGGACAAGAGTAAGGAACAAGTGATGAACTTTGCTCAAGATGCAAAGCTGGAAAGTACCATCAGTACAGAGAAGGACTGGGGTTTGTATCACTAGGACAGATAATGTTAGACTTGAAATTGCAGGGGAAAAATTCAAGTATCATAGTCTGGAGTATAGAGTCATAAATTTAGGAAATAATAGAAATTTCTGTTTTTAAAACCTCATTTGTTGAAATGTAATACCAAGTCTTGAATATACTTGCGGTATAGTTTGGGGGGTTTATATTACTAGCAGGATTTTACCTTGTGGGGAAAAAAAAATAATCCTAGGATTCATCAGAGATTAGAACACATGAGAATGTGACTAAAAGTTAACTTAAAATAGAGCAGGCATTTCTCATCACTCAGTTTGAAAAAGGCAGGGAAAGAACTAGTGGGAAGTATCGTGTCTTATATTACTGTTCTCCAGGTGTCTGCATTTGGCAGTTCTGGGAAATAGAATGGGGGGTAAGAGATGTTCTTCTGAGCCAGTCCCGCTCTTCTTATGTGAGATTTAGTTTGTGATGGAGAACTGGCAACTGGATCTGTTGGTTTAGGGTTTTTCTTCATGTCCTGTTTCTAGCTGCCTGAGTACTGTTTTCGATGCTCAGACCAGAGTGGTTTGCGGGGATTCACAGGCTCTTCTTGCAACAAGCAGACTAACATTCTTGGGAAGATCTGGAAAACTAAGAAAAAGTAAATAAGCTTTGAAATTGGAGCATACGAGATTAGGTAACTGTGGGGTGATTTACTCATACTTGGACCTATCTGAGGGTGGGATTTCAAGAAGTCAAGACATTCCCTTTTAGCACTACTATGAAATCTGATAAACATCTTATTTCCTTCACAAGTGGCCTTCCTTCACTTTGACCTTGTCTTTCTGTTAAGGATATAAAGGCTAAAGTGAATGTAATTCACCGGGGCATGGTGTGCCTGTGTTTGGCATGAGTCCAGATAATGTAATTCTTGTAAAAGATTAAAACAAGCACCTTTCACAGGTATAATCGCCCAAATACCCAAGAGACTTCTGAACAGAGTGAGATACCTAACATGAGCTAAATTAACACGCTTGTGGATAATACAGGGAGACAGAACTTTAAGACTGTGAAGAAAGGAGAGGGTGTTGTGCATGTAACTGACTGCAGAGAAAAGATCTTGGCAGCCATAAAGTTCAGTTGTCTGGGATCTGTTATATACAGAAGCTGAGGCAGCACAGTGTATGTGTCTAAAAGACAGTGAGCACAGCAATATTTCTGTAGAGCTTATGTTGGGGAGCACTTCACAGCAGTATGCATCAGGAGCATCCGCTCGCCAGTGGCTTTATTTGGGAACAGATATTTAGGGAGACTGCAGCAGAACTTCAGAAACTGCTGAGGACTTTACAAAAGAACAGTAAAATACCTGAAATATGCCCTGCTTTTCAGGGATGCTGTAACATAATTCTCTGGTCCTTTCAGTCAGGGGCGTTGCCACTGTGAAGTCTGGCATAGCATTAGCTTCTTTCCTGCTGGTTGCAGCAGAAAATGTTGTTCTGGTCAAAAACCTTATTTGCAAATGATTTTTTTCAGACTGTCCTGTCTGCCTTCCCATCTGGAGCATTTCTGTTCCTTTTTATTGTTTCTCTACTGATCACTACAGCAAGAGAAAATGAAATGGATCCTGAAAATGGGGTTTGCATGAGGACTGCACTCTGGACCTGCTCAAATATCATCCACTCCTCATGAGACTTTCACCCAACTTCTTTCCTTCAGGAAAATGATTGATAGGTTACTGGAGTGTCTAGCTCAGAAAATCAGGAGAGAGCATCTCAGTACATTGGCATGTGAAGAGTGCAGTGCCCACAACAGCAAGGGCTTTTGCACTGGATGCAGTGAATGGAGGCAAACATCAGTTCCAGACAGGGCTTATGAGTTTTTTTATAATGTCTTTCTTTGTCCAGTTCTGAGATGAACCTAGCTATGCAAATACATTTCATACCTGTCCACAGTAAACGGTGAACAGTGGGGAGCAGTGACTGTGTGGGATTTTCTGCCATGCTTGGCAGCCTGATCAAAGCAATGTCTGTGAGCATCAACATTCTGGAGATGCTGAACGGGACATGCTTCAGAAGATTTTTTTACACCTCCTTACAATCATATCTTTTTGGCCAATTTTCATTTAAAAGAACAATTTCTGAACAGAGCCTTGATGGTTGCTGGATCAGGCAGGTGGGATGCACTAACCAGTGTGAGTCTACCATAATTGTTTTATAAACAAGAAAAAGATCCCTTTAAAATTTTCCCTTCTCTTTGATCCTACTGTACTTGCTATGGTATTTTGTATCCATTAGACATACCTTAGAGTATATGATGTCTAAAGCAAATGAATATCTCTGTCTTCACATAACTTTGTCATAAGACCCCTTTTGTCTCTTTGTGGATGACATACTGGTGCCACTTTGCTTTGTGAGTGTAACTGTATAGCGTAATACCAGCTTTTAGGTGTGACTGTGATCTGCTGTACACTGCTCTGTGTGGCGTGGCTCAGCCCTCTTCTGTTCATTCCTTGCTCTGGCTTTTGTTACTCCCTCTGACCCCTGCCTGCAGCTGGGGACAGCTGCTTGCATGACCTCTCCAGTACAAAAATGAGGAGGGTGATGGGTTTGGAGGTAGGCCAGGCATCCCCTTTCCTCCTTGCAGTCGGTGGTATCCCTTTTTCTCTTCAGCAAAGTGCTGTGGTGCCTTTGTGCAGTATCAGAAATGTTTGTTTGTAGAAGGCTTATTGAGAGCAGAGGTCTCGTACAGTGAGGGAGTGAAGGGATGAGTTGGGGAATGAGTTACTCTAAATACAGCCTCTGACTGTTGTAGTTAGATAGACTTCAGTTACTATTACCTTTTGTTGGTGTCTCCCAGGGCCATATCCTTGCTTGTTAGCAAGAGCAGAGTAACCTGGGAGTGACTGTAGGTGCTGCCCAGAGTCTCCTGAAGCTCAGTATCCCTTTGTCTGAAAGGCTTAATGGTACTACAGTTTCTAGTACTATCACGTGTCGTTTTGGTATTAGTTTCATGGAGGATTCAAATTCACAGCTTTCTGTTGCTGAAGGAAGATAATGTCTCTTATATTGGTTTGTTACATGATCACACTGCACTGGAGTTGCAGAGAGAAGGGTGGTCATCCAGTACTCACTTGCTAAATTCTGCAACATGACAGATTAACTCTTTAGAGAACTATTTCCAGAGGAGTTTGCTATGTCTGGAAAGGCTTTTGGGGTCGCCTTTCACTTTAAGAATTTACTAGGCAATTATGTGAGGCAGCAAACTATTTACTTTCTGGCTCGGATTCTTTTCTGTGTAGACTTGCATTGGTTTTAGTCAGACATCAGACATGATGCTTATACTGTAGTCTCTGCTTTTTTTTATCTCTGAAATGCTAACTTGTGCTCCAGTGACTGGGGTAAGAACAGAGAGAGGTGAACTTGATGCTGATAACAGGAAATTCTAATTGTTTGTCTCTGTGTAAGTGTTGGACAACATCACAGAAAATACTCTGGTAGTGCTTCCAGATCTATCTTGTACAGAGGCTGAGGCAATCTCTGTTTTTCTGTATTAAAACAACATCGAAGAATGAAACACATTCTCTCTGTCTTCTGCAGCAGCATAAATTTAATGGCTGAATTGTAACACAGTTCTTCATGTTGTATTATATGTTACTAGAGCAAAGATTTACCCAGAGGGGCAGTTTCATGCTGTGGTTACGGTAGGAAAAGAAATGTGGTTCCACATAATATATGGTGTTGGGCTTGACTCCTTAATTTTACCAGATTTTTAAAATCTGTAAAATGAGTAGAACTGCTCCCACTAGAGCTGAGAAGAGGTGCTGTGGTCAGGGCTGGGAATGGAGGAGTGATAGTTACAGCTGGGCAGCAAGGTGAGGAGGTGTAGTGGGTGCCACAGCTGCTTTTTCTTGGCTACCTCTGTGGGCAGAAGCCAGTGGTGAGTCTTGTCAGTCTCTGGCATGTTTTCAGGCTCCCACAAACTGGCCAGCTGGCTCCTCTGCCCAGTCAGCCCAGTTGCTGCCTGCCCAATCCAGTTGTGAAATACAAATTAAAGGCAGTGTTTAAATGAAAAGTATTTGATGTTGCACATGAATTTACTCTGTACATGGCCTAGTTAGGTGGTAGTACAGCAGCAGTTTGGCATAGTGTCTCCAGGGGCTTTTGGAGTATGAGAAGAGCAGGGATTATTGTCAAAAGCAAAACATTTTCTGAGCCATAAAAACTCATATAAGAATATTTGCAAAATACAGTCACAACTAGGGGCCAAATTCTCCTCTTGTTGCAGAGCCAAGAAAAGGATAAACACCACAATGTGGTGTTGAATGTTTTTGTATGCTCAGAGCAGATTTAGATCTTTTCTGTATGTTGATACAGATTTCCTTGTGTATAATGAAGCAAGAATATAATGCTTCTAAATAATTTTTGCATTTTCATAGGATTAGTAGACAACAGAGCTGTCACACAAGGGCAGGATCTACAGTCTAAGTGTTTTACTGAAGAGTGTAATGTCAGCATTTTCCAAGTAGATCAGGTCACTTGTGTGGTCTTGTCAAGAAGTATGCAGAAGTAGTGTTGGTATCTAGTTGTCCCTATTAAATAAAGTTCAGTACCATTTGAAACTGGAGTTGATGCTTAGTAGAAAATTTGAAGTGTACTACTTGTCTGTGAAACTACTAGTGATAGAAGTAAGGGTACACGAAAATTTTCAAACCCATGAGAGAAATCAGGAAGCATGTCTGATAAGCTCTGTAAGGAACTAGAACAGACAGGCAGGAAAAGCTGGGGATGGGATGGAGCAGAAAGTGGGACATTTGGGAATAGTATCCTGATACTATGATCAGTAGTGGGGGGTGCGGATTACCAGTGAAGATGGTAGCTGTGAGTGCTGGAAGCCTGCTTGCTGCAGTTCAGGCTCTTTCATATTGCCGTGTTTCACGAGGCATATGTGGATCTGGAAATTGGATGTCTGACATGAGAAAGCAAGACCAGCACACTCTCCACTTCTTTTACCAGAGCAGTTTGCTGTTTTAATTAGTACATCCTATCCAGAACATGGATTTCTCGTCCACAAAGGTTGGGATTTTTGTTGCTGTTTTTTTTTTGTTTGTTTGCTTGTTTTAAATCTAATATATATATATATAATTCATTTTAAGGTGGAAAATAGAATCTCTGCATACAGAAAACTTTAGCAGGCAACAGCTGATATTTTTTGAACTAACAGGCCTGTAAGAAATGCAGCAAGCAGTTGGGAAGAATATCCTGGGAATCTAATCCAAGTTAATTCTCAAGCAGTTTTGTCATGTGTTGGTCCTGCTCGTATGGTGAGGCTTTTGAGCTTATTGGGAAAAATAGCAAATTCATGTCCTTAGGACTGGACTGACTTGAGCCTGATTTGAAATTCATAGGATATTCTCCTGAGCTGCTGCACGTGCCTTCCTCTTATTCTACCCACTATACTCTGTCCTAAAAATTCTGTGTGCATGGTGCTTCAGAAGCACACGTCAGTAAACAGTAATTGAAAGGCTGATAATAGGCACAGGTTTAAACTGTTTGGATCATTGATTTTCAGGAGCTGGTGTGTGTTTCTGCAAAGAAAGATAAATGCTGCTGTGGATTTACCAAAATACAAAGATCGGAGAGAAGGGTAAAGCAATGGCAGTTGCTGGGCCACAGAGAAAGATCTGTTTTTCCTTGTTTCTGAGGAAACATAAGCTAGCCTGCTGATGTGAGCAATTCAGCACTGGCATGGAAGAATAATGATGTTGTAGTAAGTATAGCTTGCATAAGTAAAGGTCTAACTGTACAGGCAGCTGAAGACAAAAAGACTATAGAGAAAAATACGAAATGTCATACTGCTTACCATATGGTGGATAAGTAGTAACATCGAATTTTGAAGGGTATTCTTTTTCCTGTGGCAGCTCTGAAAAAAGCAATCAATGCTAGCTTGGTACCTGCTTTCTGGCAAAGCTTTTCTGTGCTGAGAGAAGTCTGGTTATTGGTGGGAGTAAATGTATCGCTCAGGCAAAGCAGAGTTGGCAGAGATGTAAGCAGGCCCCTGCAGCAATAGATGGCAGCCAAGAGAGATTCCAAGATCCTGTTGTGTGTCTCCCAGGATTGTGTTAATCCTTTTGACTGCAGAGATGTGTTAAGAGCTAGTCTTCAGCCACTCTAGGGTGACACTAAGGGTCTTAGAGTTGCTGCTTTGCAGGCTACAGCCTTGTTTCCTGAGGCTTAATTACTCTGTTACGTGACTTTTTGTTTCAACATCCAGAAATTTGTGCTGCTTCCTGGACCTAATATTACAAATGGCTCTGGTGGTTGTGTGTGTCTGTCATCTGTCCTCCCAGTAAAGATGCATTCCTGCAATCTTTGTATTTTCTACAGATGGCACCAGGAAAGTTTCCATGTTGTCTTTCAAATCTTTGTAAGTAAGTTTAGTGTCAGAGGGGCAAAATTGAAGCCTCCAGAGGTTTCAGTAGAAATGTATTATACTTGCTTGATAATGGCTTCTCACTTATAATTGTATCTTAACCTCTCTCAGTTAGCCAGGTTTTGAATGAATGGAATGTGTATAGCGCTGATTTTCTTTTAAATAATTCTTCATCAGAATGTGCCAAGATAAATGCCTTACAAAGCCTAAATGTGTTGCAAGCATACTGTATCTTTTAGTGGGCAAACTTCTAATCTTATTAGGAAATGTGATTAGAAAATGTAAAAATTGTAATCTCATTAGGTAGGATCTGTTGTTTATAAAGTTGGCTTTGGCCATATTTCCTGCTGTTAATTCTTTACTAGTCTGGTTAATATCAGCTGTCTTGCTTGTTTGCCTTCCTGCCCACCCTGAGTCATGACAAGCTGACATGACTGTGATACCCATTGTTATGCTGTGTGCCCTCAGTAATACTATGCCAGCATTGACTTGTGTCAGTTCTTAGGCAAATTTATCTTGTTATCCTTGTTATCTTGTTCCAAATTTATCAAGTTTATTGAACAGCACCGTGAAGTTCCTACACAGTTCTTGATGATCCCTTTTACAACTCTGGGATACAAGTTATCAAAACTTGCTGGCTGTAAAAGTGTCAAGCTTTAGAAGTTGCTCTTTAACATCTTTCTTTCTTATTCTTGAAGTATAAACAGTATGATTACATTGCAGGACTTTTCTCACACACAAAACAAGAATACTTTGATAAACAATTCTGTTATTGACAGGTTTTGTTTGGTCGTTTTCTGGCTGCCTTCTATGTGTCTACAATTCTGTCATCTCTATTCAATAGCAGGCCAGAAGTTATATTTGTAGTTTCATTTCCAACAGGTATGTTATATGTGTGTTTCACTGTCTTTATAATCACTGTCTGAGGGTTAGAAATGATGTAGGCAAGGTAGATGTCTACCTCAACTGAATTCTTTAATTCTTCCTCTCTGCTTATTCAGGCATCTATTCGTTTTACTTGAGGATACTTCTTGGGGAAATTTGTAAATACCAGTTCTTATTTTGGAGTCAGGTAACATGACATGTTCATGAATTTAGACAGACATATGGTAGGTACAATTTATTAGGATGAGATTGCAAGGACAGTATGAGCACAGCAGTGTGTGGGCAGCTTTTCGAGTAGATAAGCCATTGTGTTTGAACTCAATTTGGACACAAGAGAAGCCAAATTCTAGTGGACAGATGCAGGACCATGGCTTAGATTTACCATATTTTGCTTGCAGTTAGAGCAGCATTAAAAAGAAATAGACTTTCACAAGTGTATGTCACAGAAAATCTGTTAATCACACTGTGCCATCTGCATAAGGTTGGTCCTTTAAAATAGTTAACAAGAAAGCTGAAGGAAAGACCTGCACATCTGTCTGCCTGCAGGTTTTATTCAATCAGTTTCTCCCTTCCAAAGTTTTTGTTGTTTGGTGGTTTGGTTTTTTTTTTTTTAATTAATGTGTGGCTGTGTCATGTTTTAGGAGGACTTTGTTTTGGCTTTTCACTTTTATTGTTAAAAACTAGTGTAAGATAAAAGCACAAAATAAATGAACTATATGAATACCAAACAATACTAAGAATTTTGTTTTTCATGAAAGCCAGAAATGCTCTAGCAGCAGCATTATGGCTTACATGTCAAATTCACCCCCGTTGATGATAGCTTATGTTCACTGTCTTGGGTCTTTTATATGTTTTGCTTCATTGTGCAGGCTTGTAAATCCCAATTATACTAATGGGTGTCATGCTTTCACATTATAGGAAAGACGTGCCAAATACAGTCCACAGTGGGATGCCCTCATCTAGCAACTAGCTCTTACACTATGGAGCCTTTCTCTTAGCTATCAAAAACATTTAACACTGCGGAAAAGAACATTAATACAGCTTGTATTTGAGTCCAAGGACAATGATCCGGAAAGCTGTTTGCAGTTGTGTTCTGTCAGGTTGTTGCATATTGGAACGAGAGATAAAGCAGTTCTCATATGAAAGAAAGTAAGTGGCATTTGCAAAGTTGATGGTCAGTTAATTATTGCTGAAAAATACATAGCAACTTGCTCTTGTACTTTTTAGTAACGTTATTTGATATGCTACCCTCATTTGCTGAAATGTCTCATAAAATAATTCTTTGCTATGAATTAGAAGGCCAAACATTTGTGCTCTCCTGTTTCTGAGAAACCAGTTCTCAGAAAGACATGAAACATAGGTTGGCACCACCATATGACATTTTGATGAGAGCTGATGTCCTGTCTTTGTTTTGCAAGAAATCAAGTCACAGATGTTAACTGAGCTTTCCTGTGGACTGTTTAAGCAGAATGGGTAACTGTCTGATGGTTTTATATTGCTGATTGGGTTGTCAGCGTTTTAAAGAGTCTGAATGAAAACATGTGCATTTAGAGAGATGTATGGACACCAATTTTAGTTTTGTTCATGCTTCAAACCAGTGCTCTTAGAACTGGATTCATACAGGTTTATTTTAGACACTTACCCAAGGATCTTGAGGTGGGAGCATGATTGCTCGGGATGGTGGTCCAGCCTTCTAAAGGTCATTCTTCTGAAGGGTTCTTCAGGTGCTTCATAGCTTTGTAAAGGCCTTATGTAGCACAGATCATGTTTATCTTTCATTAATAAATTCAGTAGGTCTTTTGAGTGCCTAAAGTTGGGTGGAAGGAATCTATACAGTGTTATCCCTGACTTAAGAAGGGGTAAAGTTTTGCGTTCAGAAAGGAATGAGGTTACTACAGGCAGGATTTTTCCATCTGCTAGTCTGCTCTTACTTTAAAGTATAAACCTGAAGTCATATCCAGAGGCTCTTAAGAGGGTACTGTGAATCGTTGCCCATTGACTGGCTTGATAAGACATTTTGTCTAGACTACAGCTCCGTAATTTAGTATCTTCTCTGGACAAAATGGTGGGTTTGGGCCTTTTTCATAATCCTGACTGTTTTACTTTCTTTTCTCCATCCCAGCCAAAGTAAATTATCTTGAGAAATATTTAATTTCATTGAGTATGCATGAGCCTGTGGCACAGTTGATTGAGATTTCAGCTCTGGGGTGCTGGTCAATAAACAGGTTGCCACTGGAAGGACTAGTATCCTGACTTTAACATTTCCTCAGTCTCCATTGCAGGTGATGCAGCAGTTAAGTTTTCTTAGAATTTAAAAACATGTGCAAGGAAGAGAGTAGTAATACTTATGTGGAGTAATGATTTCATATTATAGAAGCTTGTAACTCAGAGGGGAAAGCATCTGGTTAAAAAGATGTGCATTTTTCTCATTTCAAGTATAACCCCCGGGGTTGCGTTTCTCATTTTATTTCTTGACTGCTTTTCATTTCATCCAAGAACTTGTTAATGATCTGTGGCAATCAAAGTCAGCAAAGGCTAACAGCAAAAATGAGGGTTAATTTTGGAACACTCTTGTCCCTCACTCCTCTTCTATTCTCCTATAAAATGTTCATGAATCAGTTGTGTCTTATCTTAAATTATTAGGGGTAGACATCATGTATTCCTTTGTGGTTTTGATCTTTCCAGCAGTGTCTCTTACCAGGTAGTTTAATATGTATGGTGTAGAGATATCCACAGATTGAAGAAATGGGTATCAAATTACTAGAAATATGACTTCCCGCTGCTTAGAAATGCTTTTTATTTTATAGAAACTGTTTTTATTCCTGCTTTTATGTTATGGTGGGGTTTTTTTTGTTTGTTTGTTTTAATAAAGAGTGAGCTGCCTCTAAATATGTAGTAGAAGATACTGGATTTCATCGGGGGGGGGGGGGGGGGGG
>NW_020799142.1:24118744-24125748 GCF_003259725.1 Athene cunicularia
GGGGCGGGCAATTTTTGCTCCTGATACAACAGGTGTAAGTCTGTTTTGTTCAAGGTTTATATCATGTGATGCAGCTGTGATGAAGGGGAAAGACTCTGTAACGATATTCCAAGAATGAAGAGTTGGCCAGGGATGGCAGGCAGAAGGACTGTTTAGGTGGTACTCAAATGAACAAGAGGGCTGAGTGGCCTCTTGTTTAGTATGGGGTAATTGAAGGAGAGTAGCGAAGAAATGGTATAGCAGCTCAGCTGTATGCAGGCTTGCCTGTGTATCCAGATGTCTTTGCTTACACCCGTTCTTTGGAACATGGTGGAATGTGAAGATGTGCAAGGAAGGATTAGACTAGCTCAGGTGCCAGAAAGGTCCAGCTCCAGCAAACTCCACCTCCTGACAGTAGCCCACGCAGATCTCTGCTGTCCTGGACAAGGTGAATTCAACACTCGCTGAGGTGTTTTACCCCATAGCGGTCTTGTGTAGTGCTGTAACACTTAAGTACAGGCTCTATTACATGTCTTAAATGAGAAGGAACTTACTGAATGTAAAAGTATATTAAATAACCAGGCATCAAGATTTATTCTTTTTACCAACAGCTGCTAAGTTATCTAATGACCAAGTGCTATCACTTACCTGAATTTTAAAGGTGGTGTGGACCCTTAGTTCTGCATGTGCCTGACCTGAATGAGCATTTCTGTTTTAAAACTTAAATAAAGTTCAGAGCTGTCGCTCTGTGTTGTTTGCCTGTTTGGCAGCTCTGGTGTTTGAAAGTAATAAATGAAATTGAAATGGCCTTTTCACTGTGTCTCTGGGCTATAGAGTTTTTCATACCTGGCAGTACATAGGAATGTGTTTGAAACAACTTTTTTTTAGAGAAGGTGGAGGGATGTGCATGACTGACACAGCTGACCTTCCTACATATCATCTTCAAATAAGCTTTTTTATTATATTTCTTGTGGTAGAAGAAATAGTAAAAATCAATCTGGACAAACTGTGATCTCTCAAGCATTTTTAAAGATTATGTTTCATAGTTTTTGTTTTGTTTTGTTTTGTTTCCCCAGTCATAGTCCTGTTGTAGTATGTGCTAAGCATAGGAAACCTGGTGAATGCTCTAGTTTGCATGACGATGCTGTATATGAAAACAGTGGATTTTCCAGCTGAAACATGTTTGAAAATCAGGACAGCTTGCTTTCTGTGTTTATTTTCTTTACCCATCCAATCTGAGTTTTCAAGTATCATGTCCTTGCAGAAGTGGCTTTCAGAAACACAGGCTGTCCCCACAGTTGCCAGCAACTGCATTTACTTTCCTTGGTGTGGCATCTCTAAACCCAGCCACTCCTCCATTCTCCTGTAAAAGTAATCATCTGAAAGATACATATGTTTGGTGGTGCATGGTCACCTTGTCTTTGATACTCTCTTATTCTATACAGTATCTATTGCTGTGGTATGATATAGTTGAGACTACTGACTAATGCAGTCTTTCAGACAGTACTTGCTTCTCTGCATTGATAGTGTTGCATTAGTGTTAGACAGAAGTAATGAATTCTATTTCAGAGATGTCTGTAATGCACAGTGAAACGGGTATTAGCAGTTCGGTGGGTTCAAGACATTATCTACTTTTCAATGTGGTGACTGCTTAAAAACCCACTGTGTTCTGACAGAAGTTATTACAGTGTGTATTTCCCTTACATTCAGCTGTGCTGAAGGGAAAAGAGGGAGACCAGATATCTGAAGATATGATCCTGTCTGAATCCTATTTAACTGGGTATGTAAAAAGCTGGGTATATAAAAACCTACCACAGTCCCACAAAAGGATTCTTAACGGACACACAAGTCTGCTTACTTTCTGGATCTATCTAACCTTGAAAGCTCCTACACACTGACATCTCGCCTCCAACTCGGCTGCAGACAGATTCTAGTGAAGGCAATGCAAAGTTAATCATGGTTGTGGCCATGATTTTGGGAAATAATGTTCATCTTTTGTGACCCATTCAAGGCACAACACAGGAAGTTTTCATTTCCCCCTGGCACCTCCAGGAAACGCAGGGCTTACTTTAGCCTTGGATCTCTACCATCTAGAATTAAATGCTTAAATCTGTGGTGTATCTGCATAAATAGGTGACTAAATTGGTTGCGTGATTCCATTTAAAGTATTCAAAGCTGCTGAGCTGAGAGAAGGCCTTCATTGTACAGCCCTTCCCTGTGATAGACCACATGGGTCTTAAACTTAATCCTGTGTTTGCTTTTTTAATTTGCTTTTCAAAGAAAAATCTCCAAGCTTTCTGAATGTAAACATGTTATTAACATCCCAGAGGTAAAGAACGTGATCTTTCAGCCTTCAGCTCCAGGTTTTTTTCTGAACCTACAAAATCAGGAACTGTACAGATGTGGTCAAATTGGGAAATGAACTGTTTCTCCAGTACTGAAGCACAATGAATGCCAGTTCCTTAACACTATGTGGTGCCTGACCCTTAAAATATGCAGAGGTTGGAGAACCAGAGTAGGGGGAGGAACAGGAGGGTTTTGCTCCTTCTTTTATCTGCACTTATTGTAGATAAAATAGCATTCAGTCCTTCCTCCTTTTTTTGGAAAGGTACTTATTCCCTCTATGGACATTAAAAGGGAGGCATAGCCATTTAAAAAAAACCCCAACACACACTACCTCCCCCCAAAAAACCCACAATAAAAAAATTCCTGACCAAAAGCAGCTGGTGCTGTGCATGCTGAGGAAAAGCAGTGTGAGACAGTGCAGTAATAAAACCAAGGTGGATGATATTTGGAGAACTTTGTAGAGTAGGGCTGATGGTTGGACTTGATGATCCCAAGGGTCTTTTCCAACCTGAATGATTCCATGATATGCAACTTCTTGTGTTTTTTTCTTGTCTTAGTGCATTAAACACCTTGTGTGCTAGACCTGAGAAAGATTTTTGACATGCATGCATGACAGCAAGAGATCAAAATACCATTTGAAAACGAACACCTTACAATCTGTCCAAGCTGTTCTGGGGACTTAATATCATTTAATGCCATGTTAGTGAGTCTGGTATAGAACAGACTTACATATTTGCCTTTTCTGGTATAGACAAAAGTGCTTTTGTACTATCCAGTTTTGAGTCAGTGGAGACTGAGTCAAAGGTTTACTTTTGTATATGGCTTTGATGAAGGTAACATAGTTGCTATCATACTCAGTAATTTATGTGATTGAAACAAATCTTATTTGTGAGTGTTTTTTCTCCATCTGAAGCTTTTTAAGCAAACCAGCAGAGATGCTAGCTACATGTTTCATTTAAATTTCAGATGTGTTTTGTTTGAATTGTGGATTATATTGTTAGGAATGTTACATCAGAGCAGTGCTTCTAAACAAATCTTAAAGTTCAAGCATGGTGACAGGATGGACTTGACTGTTTTTCTGAGTTCTTTTGTTAATTTGAGTAAATTATTCCTCTATTTATGGGAAAGTACATTTATACCTTGTGAAATACATGGCTGTATAATGTATTGGATTTGTGAGCATGCATGTGTACAGCGTGTATAGTCACGAAAACAGGATAGTCCCTAGTGTGCCTCTGGTGAGGCAGCCTGCTTAAGCACAGAAAATGAAATTGAAGAGCTCAAACTGCATTTGGGTCCTAAACAAATGAATCCACCTACTACTTCAGGTTTAGCATTTTCAGAATTATTGTTTTCAAACCCAAGCATGCAACATGCTGTGAAATTATTTATTGAAATGGTAGTGAAACTGCAGTGGTGAAGAGATTTTTGTTTTGGCTCAGCATGATACCAGTTAACTCATGTGGCCTAAAAAGATAATACAATATAAGGCTTCTTATGTATTTGAATTGAGGTATCAGACTCTCACCTTAAATTTCACCCAGTGAGCCATGTTTTCACTGTGTTTAACATTAGGAAACCGAAGTTCAGTATGCTGCTAACAATGAAGATGGGAGACCAAGGGCACATTAAATACCTAAAGTCCTGTAAGTGACAGGAAATCCTTTGGTATATACAGACGTTTCTGGTAAGTTGTGCTCTGTTGCAGAAGGTGGTGCTGGTTGCTTTCTGATAGACCCTGACAGTTTGATATGAGGAGGATCTATCCTAATCACATATCTGGGGATTAGTTTAATTGTCACAGTTTTAGTCAGACTGGCAGGTTGTATTCATGTTCTTTCATTCTTTCTTCAGAGCTCTGTTATTTTTAGATAGATATTCAGATTACAATTCCAAATATGTGCACACTACACATTATAAACAGACCTTGGATGCTGTTGGCCATACAAGATAGACCAAAGATGTGTCATTGCCCTCCAAATCTGGGGTTTCTGTGTGTTTGAGAGAGCTGGTTATAATGATCTGTTGGAGGACTGTGCTGCTGACTGAAACTTACTCTTTGCTTTCCCCTGGTTAGGACTAAGAAGGAATCTCCACTCATGTAAAATGTAACCATTTCTTCTTTAGAAAGACCATTTAAAAATGAATGAAATCTTTTATGTTCAATGGGCTTGGCAACTTTATTGTTGCTGTAGGTGCAAGGTAGCAGTTCTGTGCAGATAATCCTGCTGTTTCTGCAGTGTTTAAGTGAGTGACCCAGATGGGCTTTATCCTTCTGAGCTTCTGCTTTTCTTTGCCAAAGGCAAATCTTCATTGAAGGCAGTTTCTCTAAGCTTTTTCCACAACTATGTGCAACTAAAAATTTGATTAGGCTGTTGCTGAAGGATGTTAACAGAAGCTTTTTTTTTCCAGTCCTTAAGCCAGGATTCATTTGTGTCTGACTCATCCCCGATGTCAGCAGACAGTCAGAGGAAGCTGGTTTGAGTTTAGAATTGCATGTGAAATCTGAAGATACTCAGTCTATTTCTTTTGCTAAGGATACTTTATCCATCTCTGGTGTTTATTCCTCTTAATTTTCCTTTGGTGTCAAGTTGAGAAGTGCTGTCTTTCTTGCAGGTAGTAAATTTGTACAGAAGTGGCTTGCCTGAGCTTCAGTAGGATTACTGGAAGTCAGTCATTAGGATTATTGGGAGACGAGAAAGCTGTCTTGGACCAAGTCTTGCATGCTGTATATGATTAGATGGTACAGTATGTATGTACGGTATGCACTGGACAGGTCCGCACAAAGCAAATGTACAGGGAATAACATGGTCTGGAATCATACAGCAGTTGATAAATCTTGTTTCTTTTAGATCAGCTTTTCTTTGCTTGAAACTCTTGTTTAGGATTCTCCTTGTTCTAATTGTTTCAAAGTAAACTGAATTAAAGAACTGTGGGTGAATCTGAAGAGTACAAGAGAACTGCTTCATTTTTATTCTTCAGGAGAAGTTTTATTGAAACCTATTGATTGCCCTAGAAAAACTTAATAAGAAAACCTCTCCTCAGACTCTAGGAATAGATTGCTGATTACATGCAAAATAGTTTAAGGGATGAACAGATACAAAGTAGCAATAAAAATATTTTTTCTCTCAATGCATTATTGTATCTGGAAATTTGTTGGAGACCATGTATGCCTAGTCATGTCTGGATGTTCATTCAAAGTAAGGCTCAATCTCTAGGAAACAGTCTCCTGCATCCTAATTTTTAGCTTTTAAAATTAAGATTTTGCTGATGTCATGTGTGTGTTTGTGTGAATAGCAGATATTGGGAAGCCATATGTATGGCCTCACTTCCCTACAGTCCTATAATTCTATTACTGAGATTAGAAACAATAGCATTAAAGCACCGTTACTGGTGGGTTGTGTGTGTAGTTTCTTTCCCTCCTGCCCCACCCCTTCTTGTTCCCCACCCCTCCTTGCCACTCCCCTTTCCCTCTCCCACTCCCTTGCTGCTCCGTGCTACCTGATACAATACATACTGCTGTATGCTCTTTATTATTAATGGCCCTGCTATGATGCTAGATACTTTGGAGTCATAAATGTAGTGCACTTACCAAATATATCACTCCTGCAAAAGGTGGTGATGTGTGGGAAGAACACAGAGCAAATTGAGTTGTTACATGATTTTTATTAAAGAAATCTACTATAACAGCATTAAGGTTGAGAAATGCCTGCTAGTGTTGCTGTTGCAACCTCAAGTATGGAATCAAGGGTGCATGTGTTATGAGATCTTTAAAAGACTCAGTCATAAATGCTTTTTGTATTGATTTCTTTCAAGTGTTCCTAATGACAGTTATTGCCATTTCCACTGTTTCTCATTGCTTGATGTGTGGGCCCATGTTTTGTTTAATGAGAACATGTTTTTTTTATTTTGAGAACAAACATAAATAGCGATTCCTGATTTTTTTCTGTGCTCATCAGTGGACTTCCACAAAAATGCATGTATTCTTCACAAAGCTAAAGTGGCTAAGGTGATAGTATTACCCTATTTTGCATACTCTGAGTACAGAGAGATTAAAATCAGATGTGCTTACTGCTTTGAGATTACTATAAAGTGTCAGAAAGTTCATGTATACTTTCCCTTGCACTGTAAAAAATCACAAGTTTTTGGATGTTCAGCTCCTGCCAGCTTTCATTGCAGGTTGGATACCCCCTTCCCCACCCCTCCTTGCCACTCCCCTTTCCCTCTCCCACTCCCTTGCTGCTCCGTGCTACCTGATACAATACATACTGCTGTATGCTCTTTATTATTAATGGCCCTGCTATGATGCTAGATACTTTGGAGTCATAAATGTAGTGCACTTACCAAATATATCACTCCTGCAAAAGGTGGTGATGTGTGGGAAGAACACAGAGCAAATTGAGTTGTTACATGATTTTTATTAAAGAAATCTACTATAACAGCATTAAGGTTGAGAAATGCCTGCTAGTGTTGCTGTTGCAACCTCAAGTATGGAATCAAGGGTGCATGTGTTATGAGATCTTTAAAAGACTCAGTCATAAATGCTTTTTGTATTGATTTCTTTCAAGTGTTCCTAATGACAGTTATTGCCATTTCCACTGTTTCTCATTGCTTGATGTGTGGGCCCATGTTTTGTTTAATGAGAACATGTTTTTTTTATTTTGAGAACAAACATAAAT
>NW_020799142.1:24125798-24236945 GCF_003259725.1 Athene cunicularia
AAAAAAAAAAACAAAAAAAAAAAAGAAAAAAAAATTTACTAGGGGTCACTTAGGAAGTTTTGTGTTAACTGATGTGCTCAACATCAAATAAGAATGCTCCAACAGATGCAGTGGTAGAATTAAATTATTGAAGACTGCTTTAGCAATAGGTCTTTTACTCTTTTTCAGCATATGGTTGCAGATATGAACAAATGATGGTCTAATCACGCAACCTTTTTCCTTCTCTCTTTCTAAAGTATAGTAAGTTGCTATAAAAGGGTAGAGCAGCAGAAGTTGACATTAGAATCTGGCTTTGTGCATTGTCCTGTAGCTGCACCACTAGACATAAGCAGGAAAATCAGACGACAGTTATTTGTTTGTATTGAGGAGACTGCTCTGGGAGAGCCAAGTCAAAAATTCAGCTTTTGCCAGGCCCTTAACAACTAGGTATTTATCACCTATGAATTGTATATTGAGATTTGAAAAAAATGTTAGAAAAATTATTGCACAGGGCTTGACAAACCATTGATTGTATGGGGGAAAAACAGAGTTATTGCATAAACTGAAATGGAATGTGCCATTGCTGTTTCTGTTTGTTTTATAACTTGCCTGATGAGACAGATTTTATTCAGAAATAGACCATAACATAGTGCCATGTTCCAAAATGTGGAACTCAATGCCATATTAGGTATAGCTGCAATCAGTTACAATTTTGTTGGAATGATTACACATGGGGACTGGAATTTGGAATATGAACATGGTTATTACCACATAGATGCCATTCTGATGGTTAGCTAGCATTTAATTGTTTTGGCAAACTACACTAATTTTAAGAGTGTTTCTGACACTTTTCCTGGTGTTTTACAGCACTGCTGACTGAGCAAAGCTGACATAATTTGGATTAAAGCTAATGCTATTTTCAGATGAAGGCTCACTATTTTGACTAACAAAGGAACATAGGTAGTATTGTGTAAAGTCTGTTGCTTGTAACTGTCAGTGAAGACCTTGTCTCTATGCCTATGTACAGTTTTACCCATATTGCTGTTTTAATACCACTTAAGGATTCCTAAATAGCCAGCAAAGGTCCCATCTGTCTAATTTGCACCTCTCTTCAGGAGCAACTAGAAATTCAAGGCAAACACAGAAGTATGTGAGGCACTAGGGTAATCCCAGTTTAGCTGCTGCTTTCTAACTCTAGTTTGCAATTACTGGAAATGAGGAGTGGAGCGTTAGCAAAGGGTGAGAGAGAAGGCTCTAAAGGGATAAATAAACAAGCAGTTCTGGCTGCTGCTGGAACTGTCTAGGAAAGGATTCTGCACGACATAGGGACTTGCAAGCACGGCTTCTGAGAAATGGTGCTGAACTCCAAAATACCTTTTTATTGCACTGCAGAAGGAACTACATCAGCCACACAGTATGTAACAGCATTATTGGCATTATGCTTTGGGGGAAGAATGTGTTTGTCTTTTCCACCCACGTGAAATTAAGGATTGGCCCCTTTTTTTAAATGCAATTGTCCTGAGCCCAGTTGAGAACTGTACTCTTTAAACCCTGCTCTGAACACAGGCTACACTTGCTTTGGAAAGCACTGGAAGAGTTCTTTGTGACTGGATTCTTCTTTGTCTGTGTGCATTTTGAAGAAGGACGGGTTTCATGAAGCTATTGTATTCTTCTTGGTATGTAAGATGTGAAAACAAAACAGAACGGGTCTCAGAGCTCTTGTTTCAGGCTTCCTGTAAGAAGAAAATTCTTCACAAGAACAATCAGCCACTGGAACAATTTCCCCAGGGAAGTGGTGGATTCCTGACATTGGACATTTTTAAGATTCCACAAGAAGGCTGCTGGGCCTTCTTGTGTAGACCGTACTTTTGCCAAGAAAAGTTGGACTAGATGATCTGTGAGGTCCCTTCCAACCTGGTGTTCTATGAATCTCAAACAAACACAAAGGTTCGTATGTAGACTCTGACTGTGTTTTCACAAGTCTTTCACATCTGTAACGGCAAGAATCTAGCTTTAAAAAACTGAATGGACTGAAGTGGTAGTGTTTCCTGACTTTAATTTGCTGCGTGAGGTCCTGTCCCTTATGCTTTGAGAACTGATAGAGTATATGTCCAAATCTCATTAAATTCAACAAGGCCAAGTTCACGTGAGTCGAGGCAATCCCAAGTACAAATACAGGCTGGGTGATGAGTGGATTGAGAGCAGCCCTGCGGAGAAGGACTTGGGAATACTGGTGAATGAAAAGTTGGACATGAGCTGGCAGTGTTCACTTGCAGCCCAGAAAGCCAACCGCATCCTGGGCTGCATCAAGAGAAGTGTGGCCGGCAGGTTGAGGGAAGGGACTCTCCCCCTCTGTTCCACTCTCATGAGACCCCACCTGCAGTGCTGTGTCCAGCTCTGGAGCTCTCAGTGTAAGAAAGACACGGACCTGCTCAAGTGAGTCCAGAGGAGGCCACAAAGATGATCAGGGGGCTGGAGCACTTCCCGTATGAGGGCGGGCTGAGAGAGTTGGGGTTGTTCAGCCTGGAGAAGAGAAGGCTCTGGGGAGACCTTATAGCGGCCTTCTAGTACTTAAAGGGGCTACAGGAAAGATGGGGAGGGACTCTTTATCAGGGGGTGTAGGGATAGGACAAGGGGTAATGGTTTTAAACTGACAGATGGTAGATTCAGATTAGATGCAAGGAAGAAATACATTACGGTGAGGGTAGTGAGGCCCTGGCACAGGTTTCCCAGAGAAGCTGTGGCTGCTCCCTCCCTGGCAGTGTTCAAGGCCAGGCTGGACGGGGCTTTGAGCAACCTGGTCTAGGGGAAGGTGTCCCTGCCCATGGCAGGGGGGTTGGAACTAGGTGATCTTTGAGGTCTCTTCCAACCCAAACCATTCTATGGTTCTGTGATTCTTTGATTTTATGATATGTAGCACTCTGTAGCTTTCCCATCACTGTGCAATACAGCAATCCAAGAGAGAATGTATAATAAGCATAATCTATATGAATTAGTAAAAATAATACCGATTAAATCACATTTCAGGGGTAGCATCTTTTAGAGTTTATGGAGTGTCATTTTTACAAACTTCTTTGTTATTTTTTTGTTGTGGCTTAAGCCCTGCTGGGACCGGAGAGCACGTTGCTGTTCCCCTCCCCAACCCGCGGCCGGTCGGGCTGGCAGTGAGGCACAAACCGGGATTAAAATAAGAAGAAATTTAATACAACAGTGTGATAATCTGAACAACAACAACAGCAGCAATGATAACAACAATAAACAGCAATAACAGTGAACAAGATAAACGCTATACAGAGAAATACCGCAACTGGTCACGGAACAAAGCCAACGCGTGGGTCCCACCACCAAAAAGCCAAAGAGAAAGTAAAATCAAAGTTTCCTGCCCCTGGACCTAATGCCAGCATGGTATGAATAACCTGGCTGGAGATCCCTTCCCCCTCTGCTGGGGAAACTTGACCCTATTCTAGTTGAACCAGGACATTTTTATTTCACTATTACTACAATTTGCTAATGATAATGAGCACTGTAATTCAGCTGGATTGGAATGGGATGGAAAAATTGAATTTCTTGCAGGTCTTACACCTTTGTGAAGCATAAAGACAATGGAGCGAGATAGTATTTTCTGTGTAATGGCATTCATAGCAGCAGAAGTTTACACCAGACATATAAGAACTACAGCATGGATCAGCTGACTGTTCCAGTATTTTATTTACTGATACTGCCACTGTAACTTCAATATTATGAAGTGATTATCAAAAATAAATAAATTACAAGAATAAAATCATAAAAGCCTAGATTAAAAAAGAAAAAAGTCTAAAAAGCTGCAGAAAATAGATTTTCTATAGCTGGAGAGAAATTCAGTTACATGAATTAATTATAATATTTGAGCACATGCTTCTCAGTGGAAACATTTCTTATACTTTGCTTCCAGTGCTTTATGGTTTTAAATGTTTTATTAGTTGGACAGGTGAGGACTTACTGCAAATTATCATAATTCACCAATTAAAAATATTCAAGAATCTCCATCCTTTCTTTATGTGGCGATTAGAAATATCTCTCTGCAGTACAAAATATTCTCAGTACTGCTTGTTGGACTGCAGTTTTATGTACACATGCTGAATTTTACATGAGTTAGATGTTGTTATACTCCTTGTGTGAACTTCACTCAGCAACACAGCAGCAGTCATTTTTTTATAACTTGAGTAGTTATTTGTGTTCCCCAGTGTGACAGGGAGAAAACCGTTAAATGGAACAACAGAGTGGTCACATGGTATCCCATATCATTATAAATATGATGTATCTGACCAAGCATGTCTCATGTATAGGTGTCCACTTCTCAGCTTGTTCAGACTTCTACAGGGCCACTGAGGAGGACACCTCTAGGACACCTTCTCAGATACAGTTTAACTAATCCCAAGATTGATGGTTCAGATGAGATGAAACTGCCTGTTCTTAACTGATTATGAAGGAGATCCTGAGGGCACAAGCTTTGAGGTATACATTTACATCTGGTCAGAAGAATGCCATGTCTGAAGTTTGGCTTTGGCTTTGAAGATTACTAAATTTTATGGGTGGAGCTTCTTGGGTCCACTCTGCCCAGCACTGGGAGGGTAATTTGTTTGTTTGTTTCAGCTTGTAAGAATAAGTTTAACATCTGGGATTAATTTTTACCAGCTTTGCCAGTCACACAATGCCAGAGACAAGACACTGGGGGGGGGACAGGGAGGGAATCTAAAGGGATAAAAGCAACAATAGAAAGTCTCCCTAAAAAGTAAATCAATATGTGGCCTGTCCCCTAATATAGGACTAAAGTAAACAGTGGTTTACATGATTAAAGTAACAGTATTAATTGGTAGCTGTTCTGTAAGCAATTAATATGTAGACACAAAATCTGTAGATGCTTTTTGGCTCTACTAAATAGGATTTTCTGAGTTACTTTAGAGATGCTTCGGAAGACTCTGCAGTCATCTTGCTGCAATAATGTGGGCTGATGGCAGCATGACTTTCTTTCCTTTCACAACCAGTAATCTGGTTTCTCTCTGGCTTTTTAAGCTTCTGCTTGTGACTTGTGTTTGAGTTTGGGATCACTGACCCTCTTGAGTCTTGTCAGGAGTCTTCTCGGTCACTGTTCCATTCACCACAGTCCAGTTCCCACTGATGTGAATTTTTGGACTTGACTAGATTTACATTAAACTCCCAGGAAGCATAGTTTAGACAAGAATCAGAGCATAAACAAAATAATTATTGCACAGTAACTTCATGTGCTTGATTGGGATTTGAACTGGTGGTCAGCTGGAACTGGGAAATGTACTTGCTTTTCCTGCTGTAGTGCTACAAATAGTGACTCTTCATGATATTGTTTTTCTGAATTCCCTTCTGTTTCAGGTCATTGATAGAAGTTTGGTAATGCAGCATATAAGCAATTGACTTTAACTCTCTACTGTTATTCATTACTGCATGTATTGCATCAAAATGCAAATCAGCCTGACTTGCATACATCAGAGTAAAAAAGGGCACTTCTGATATTGCATTTTGTATGTTGCCCATTAAGAAACTAATGTTTTTTTTCCTCAGACAGCAGGTACTTCTGATCACAATGGCAACAAATGGTTTCTCAGTGAAGAATAGGGATGGGGCAACATGGCTAGTCAATGCCAGGAGTTTAGAGATCTTTAATTAAGCTGCCCACAGGAAGATTGACCTAGCTGTCATTATCTGTGAGGAAAGCTGCTCCTTTCTAGTTCAAGAAGACAAAAACAGTGCTTTTCTTGAACCTTCATGATTTAGTACTCCACAGAGGTGCTAGTATTCCACAGAGGTGCAAGTGTCTGGGTACTGGTGCATCGAGCAACCATGAAAGGGTTTGAAACTATTCTTTCTCCTGGCTGTTGGCTAAATCCAGTATTTATAAAATAAAAAACAAAACCCAAAACATTTTTAGACAATTTCCTCAAGCTAAATTGTTTTTCTGTCTTGAGTCGTCATTGGATCTCAGTGTGTCAAGAGTCTCTTGAGAAAGTTATGCATGTGAGGCTCAACAGTTTCTCAAAAGATCAGAGAAAAACCTTTGATGTTTACTGTCAGATCCTGCCTGCTTAAATCCCCTGCTTATGTTACTAGTTGTGCCCCTCCATATTCACGGGAGACCACTGGACAGCAATGCTACATGGGACTTGGTTATTCTATCCCACTGACCTTGCTGAAAGACCTCAGCTAAGCTAGTTACAAATACAGAATAAATTAGGCAATGCTAACAACTGAGTGTCAGTTTTGCTTTCTGCTGCCTACCACTGCTCACTCCTGTTTCTTTTACCACCTAATCTTACTCTGAATACCTTGCTCTGTAGTCTTCCCACTAGACATCTCCTTAATCTATGGACCATTTCTGTCCTACTCTGGAGATGCCCGTCTCTTTACACAGACAAAGTTATAAAAGGCAGCACGACTCAGAGTTATTTGTGTGGTGGTTTAAACATGAGATCAGGGCCTCCAATGACATTGTCTACGTGGTAATTCCATTTAATAATCAGTGCTGTGCTGTGACACTCAACCAGAAGATTGCAGCCTGTGGCAAGCAAAAGACCTTCCTATCAAAACATCCTGCTGCTCTGCAGTGCTACACAATGATCTGCACATCATGAGCTTGTCTATTCATCATAGCCTGCAATACCTTCACGGGGTTTGCTTCTGGGAATAAGAACTTGAGGACTCTGTGTTGTAGCCCTTCTGCTCCCCAGTCTGCTGTGTGGGCTTGACCATTCCCATCCCTTCAACTCTCTGAATCTTCAAAGGTGCTTTGATGTCTCCCCATCAGATCTTTGTTGTCATGAGATGACCTGCCTGAACATGTGAGAACACATGGATGCCGACACCCTTTCTTTTGTGAAGGCTTTCATAGCTCTACCACATCAGGCTGTCAGCCCTCAGAATCAGTCCTTTTCCTTCCAAAATACTTTTCCCTTGACTGAAAATTAGCTCAGCAGATGTTTTAAGATTGTTTCTTAGGTGGGAAACTGAGAGGTAGAATTCTGCTACAGTGACCTTCAAAGCTCTAGCTGAGCAGAATCACAAGCTTTATTAATTCCTGCCTATATCTTGTTGGAACACATCACATGATGGTGGTAGCATTGACTTTACCCACACCTTTTTACTTGTTTGATCATGTCCAAATGGACAACTGAGACAGTCAGTGCAGGTGGAAGGGCTGGCAGGAGGGTAATTGCACCATGAGGAATCTAATTTTTGTCAAGAAGCAGTGAAAGCAGGACTCACCTGAACAGTGAAATGAAACTTTGGGGCTTTCTTGCAACAAGATCTTTGAATATCATCAAGTTTTCCATGGGCTCCTCCAAACCTGGTGAAACATATGATTGTTCATTGTTCTTTGATGGCAAATTACATATATAATGTGCTATTTACTGAATGAATGTGTTTTCCAAATTCCATATGTTGGCAGGAGCATGCTGTGGTCTAAGTGGACAGGTCTGAATTTGGATAAAGATCTGATGCAAATTAATCCAAATGCACTTCTCATATGCATTTTGCACTTCTGCTTGCAGATTTCTGCTTCCTTTTGGTCTTCGCTGTTAGGAATCAGTCGTGGCAGCAGGGGACTGTAGTGAAATTCTTATTCTTTCACTCTTTGTAGAAATGCCTGATGTTAATTACCCAGGAAAAGGTTAATTTAATGCATCATAAGGATTATGAAGTTTTTCTGGGAAGATGAAAATACTGTGTTTGAAAAGTAGTAAGTGTTGCAAAATAAACCAACATAAATGAAAAAGTTTACCCTAGAGCTTGTTACAGTTTGAAAGAAGACTGATACATTTCTTTTCTTGAGGGACCAGAAGTGTCCTGGGTCAGTGTGTCTGTAGAAGTACAAACTTTGGTACACAAACTTCAAACAATTGTTCTTACATGCTTCTGATTCCTCTTATTTAGTGTCTGTTTAACAGATTGTGGAGTCTGTCAAGCATTAAAAAAAAAATAAATCACTTAACTGGTGGCTAGTCATAGAGATTCATAGGAAGCATGTTTTTGTGATGAGCAGAGTCTTGGCCACTACACAAAGGGTTTGCCGCATACATCAAGAGATAAAGCAGTGCCCATGACATCTTGCAGGTTTGGCTATAACATGGATATTTTGTGTTGCTGAGTCTCAGAGGGAGGTCTGTGAACACACATACGCATGTGGCAAATGAGTATACATGGTATTGTTTCTCAGATAGTTTTTCAAGCCATATCTCTATAGGGAGTCCAAGCAGTAAAATAATTTTTTCTCTGTTGGGTATTACTCATTTTTATTGTTATTATTATCAAGAGTAATAATTCACATGGCAGTAGTGATGTGTGTCTGAGTCGGGCATTGTGCTATGTTCTGCATAAACATAATCAAAAATTTATTAATTGCTGTTAGACTCTGAGTGTAGAACAAAAGGCAGCATGATGAGTGCAGGCTGGAAAGGGATGTTTTCCCTTGGGAAATGGTATATTTGATATACATTTTGGTGTTCTGCCTTTTCCTTTCAATGAAGAGAATGGAGTTTTCTGTTTGATTCTGAGGTTTTTTTCAGCCTTTCAATTCTGAAACCCAACAGGCAAATCCCAGCAATTCTATGAGTAGTCCTAAAACACGCAGATGGTGTGTGTCACCAGCGAGGCAGTGTTTGCTGCTGGGTATTAGAATCTGCCATTTGTTGGCTGTTAGTCCTACAGATAAATCAGAGTTGAGGGTTACAGTGTATTGTCCAAAAATCCTTGTGGATCCCGTATGTCTGAAGGATCATATTCTCTGAACTTCTTTCTCTGTCTCTCTTGTATACAGGCACACAAGCTTGCAGGAAGCTGGAGTATGGTATTTCTGAAGGATTTATGGCTGTAGAGGAAAACTATTTATCTACAGTTTGAAAAAGGCTAACATATATATATTTTTTGGAAACAAATGTCCTGTTTGGAGGACTGCAAATTTAGTTAAACTGACTTATTTTTGTGTATGCATTGGCAATAGAAGGAGACAAAGGTCACCTGGTTTGTTGCAAGTCAAGGATTCATTAAAAATTCCTGTGCTAAGACTTCTCAGTTCCAGTCTCTAGCTGTAGTGCACAATTGCTCTGACCTTCTTTATAATTGCAGGGATCCAGCTGAGATTTTCATTGTAATTCATGTGTTTCATGTGTGCTTGATTTTACTCTGTGTGTTTGTGTGTGTGTGTGTAACTGCATTATTTGCTTATCTTTCATTTGCTTGCCTTCTGCACTTCACACTGCTGGGTCTGAGAGCTGGACATGATTTCAAATGCTGAAGCTAGAGCTAAGCTTTCATTTCTGCCGCTGTGTTAGTCTTCCTAAATTAGCAAAATTATTGTTTAAGGACATCAGTCAAATCCCAACATCTTCCTGGAGCTTCAGAAAATCATTGCTGTGACTTGAACTATGGAAAAAAAACTTCTGAAAAGACTGTCTGAAAACTGAGGAGACTGAGGATAGAACCAGAGCTTGTTCAGTAACTGTGCACAGCTTTTACCTTTATTCTCAAATGCTTCTCAGTAAAAGTTAATGAGTGGATGTGCCAAATTAATCAAATCACATTGTGTGTGGAAACTAAACATAGGGTTTTGACAGTTTAGGCAGTAACTTCACAGGGAAGTCTAGAGCCTAAGGAGGAGGGTAGCTGAACATTGGATTGCTATTATTGTCTGAACAGCACTGGACAGACCCATTAAACTGTAGCAAGGCACATATGAGTCTCAACATTTTGAAGAAAACTGGGCAGAATCCAGAGATGTGCTGCCAAACGACCACCATTTTTGAGGGGGATCTGCCAGTCTGTGAAAGCAGAGGAGAACATGTAGACTGGAGTAGGAGTAGGTCGTGTAGCTCTTGGAAAACAGCCAGCAGTGCTGGGGAAAAAAGCCTGCTGAAAGTGTTTTTTAACAGCCAGTTCTGCTAAACCACCTCCGTGTTTCCAGCTCAGCTCTGTCAGAACTTGCCTTGAAAGTCTTCCCTTACAAAATGCCTGTTGGGTATTTCTAAGTGCCGCCATGTGTTGATCACTGAGCAGAGAGTAAGATCAAACATATTTTGAAGTAGCAAAAGAAGGGATGGGAACAATGCATGTGGTTTGCATCTAAGCCTGGAGGGGATTATGTTTGCCTTTGGAATCCACACATAGTTTGTTGTGATGTAGGCTGTCAGATCCATTCCTCCTGCAAATAAATTAACGAGGTTGAACCAGTGATGTATTTGGTTCAGTGTTTTCTGGTTTTCATTGTCAGAGGGAAGAAGGAAAAAAGACACAGCACTGACAAAGGAAACTTATCAACTTGAGGAACTCTCGCCTGCATCATTTTGGGGAGGAACAAAAGTAGCTTTTGTTTAGTTAGTGCACAGATGTTTTTCAATGATAGCATTTCCATCAATGATGCTTCAGTGCCTCTGTCATGATAAGGCATCATCCTGTACAAAAGTCCAGGTTTTGAAAATGCCTTTCTCAAAAACCCATAGTCTCATCTCTCAGTCGTAAAGATTTCTTCAGTGACATTCTTGTATTTAGCTGTGCAACTTTGGCTAATAGTGAAAGCAAAATGTACTGCTTATTGTACATACTATTTTTGTAAATTCACCTCTGTGAGGGGTGAATTGTGAATTATTTATGATTCAGTCCTGATGTCCTTCCTAAATTTGTTTCTAATCAGTTCTGACCACACAAAAGCTTATTAGAGCTTTATGGGTCAAATATTATACCTCTCTTTAAAAGAACTCTTAAGTCCACTGGAATTCTATCAGGACTGTATATGATCTAGTCTTTATTGTCTTCTATTTCTTCACATTGTTACCTAGTTTTCAAACTTTCAGTATTCTTAAACTGAGTATGAGCTGAAGATACATAGTATTTTTAGATCTGAGTAGAGTTTTGCTTCACTAAAATATCTTCTACAAAACTACAAGCATGTCTTCAGGAAGGTGTTTCATCTGCAGATAACATCTATCTGATCTGTTCAGAAAGTATTTTCTTCTTATTCTACATATTTTCCTACATATCACTGTATCAGTTTCACATAAAAAGTATTATACATCCTAAAGAAACAAACTGTTGAATTCTTAGAAATGCTGAACATCTGGGGTTTTTTTAAGTTAAAAGGAATTTCTAAATTCCTGAAAAGTACATTATGAGGATGTCAAAACATGACAAAACTTTAACATCCTGTGAGCAAAAGAAGACATGACAGCAGAGTTTTAACAGAAAGAAAATTAGTCTTTTTACTATAGCAAAATACTTTTCCTCACCTGCCTTGTTCCAAAGAATCTTTTACTGTAATTTTTTTTTCAGATAAATAGCCCAATTCTTCTCTACATTGTCTTTCTTAGTGCTGTGGAATACCACATTCAAACGTAAAAGGCTGACTGCTGCTTTTAAGCAAGACAAAATGAAATGCTTTTATTACAAAGAGTGTTGTATTTCCAAAATAGCAAAAGCAATCTCTTTGCAGTCAAACAAAGAATTGTTTTGATGGAAAGTCTAATTCTTCTGTCAGTTTAAAATAAAAACAATAGCTTTTTCAACAGGCAAAACCTAATTTTTTACAGAAATATTCTACAAAAGAAACGTGTATCAAAACATATAAAAATCGAAATCCTAAATTCATCATTTTTAGGCTGAAATCTATCCCTCTGATCTCCATGGGTGAGCTGCACAGCTAAGATGTTTTGGTTTTGCAAGCAGACAAAAGTGCATCCCCAAGAATAGTTTGGAAAAGGGGTGATTTTTAAAGGAAGTTGTTGCTGCTTGCATGAAGAGTTAAGACCTATGGCAGTACAAGTTCAGCCCCAAAGTCCAGCCTGCCCCACAGTCAGTCTGGTATAAGGTGGGCTAGTCTAAAGAGATAGGAAGGAGTGCACATGCCCTGCTGTGGAGTCCCAGAAGGCCATCTTGGGCTGATACAGCTAAAAGAAAATAGAAACCTGGCTCGTGAAAGGCACAATAGGAAAAAGCACCTCGGGCTGCAAAAGCAACCAAGAGGCTAAGCACCCAACCGAGAAAGCCTCTTTTTCTACTGAAAAAGCTGCTACAAAGGTAGCACCTGAGCGGCAGACTGCGATTTCCTTTTTGGTGGAAGGTGTTAATTTGCCAGACCCTTGGCTTTGTTGAGTATGCTGCTGACTTTCAGAAGGAAACAAATGCTCAACAGCAGATTCCTGGGGAGAGTTGTAAGAACAGGGCTGGAAAACAGGGACATCTCCTTGACAGGCTCTCTGTTTCTGAGCTGTAGGTGGTATTTTTCTATTTAACAATGTAGGACTAATCTTCCCTACACAGATTTATCCAGCCCACTTCTGGAACCTCTCTCAACATTTCCGATTTGCAATTTTCTGGGGCAAACGCTTCTTCGGTTTTAGTATTTCTCGAGTGAAAAAAGTATTTTGTTGTCTGGCAGCTTCTTTTAAATCTTCCTACCTCTTGTGCTTGGGCAAACAGGCAGAAACTCTCCAGTTTCTCTGTCCTACTTACTGCTTCCCCGTGTTTTCTCTTTTTCCAGCCTTTTTGGGTGCTCATCATACACAGGGCCTTACTCTGAAAAGTGTTGAACTAGATTTCCCACCAGTATCAGGAGGATCTTAAAGTATTCAGCACTTTAGAGAAGGTAGATGGTATTTCATCAGATTTAGCTCCTAGCAGGGGGGACCTTGGGATAGCAGAGATTTTTATGCTAGTTTTTGTGTAAGTAGTTTACTCAGTTATTGGTTTTGTACCAAATTTTATTTGGTTCTTGTTGAGTATGCATCCTGCCAAGCTTTGAGCTGAAACTTGACTGTGAGTAGATTGAGAAGTATTTGTTTGTCTTGCAGGCTTTTTTTCTTATTGGGGCTTTTTTTTTTCCCCCCCAACTTGAATTTCAAAGTATAGGTCATCTCTCTGTACTTCTGTAAGAGTTATTAATTTTCTGCCTGCAAGCTAGTGTCTCAAACATGCAGGTAATTTTTATATCAGTGTGTGCACTGTACCTCACATATCAACAGAAATGGGTTTCATTCAGAATTCAAGCTTCAAGGGGGGATTTAAATTGAGTTCAGAGCTAACTTAAGTGCTTTATGCTTTTAAACTGACCTGAACCCAATACTGAATCTGATTAGCCTTTAGCTGTGGTATGCATGGGAGCTGCGACTTGTACTATATTTGTAAAAACTTTTATAGTGGTGTGCCAGATGCAGTCATAAAATCACTTCCTTCTTCTTTCTCAGGCAGGCAGAAATAACAGGGAAAGTCAACTGAGTGACATGTGATTTGCCTCAGGCCAGCAGAAGTTTAGCGCTTCTGGTTGTGATTGCCAGTTATCATGGTGCTGGTTCTCAGGCTGCCAGGTGCTAAGCATCAGCTGTGTACTAGAGACTGCACTTTGTCCTCCAAGTTCTGGGACTTGCTTTGCACCTTGTTCTTAGGGTTTCATCTCATTTCTTCTCCCCTCTCCTTCCACATTCCATTTCTTACTCTCAATCCTTTTCAAATATAGCCACTGATGGTGCTGCAAAATACACTTTTTGGTGTGGTGTGTCACTCACCTGACACCAATATCTTAATGTGCCACAGGTCCTCTCAACCAGGTACTGAATTTTACTGTTTTGTAACATAGCTGGTTTTGATAATATCCCTCCCCCCTTCATTCCTCCCCAGTGATAGTGGAGCAAGCTGCAGCCTGAACATGGCTCACAGCCTGTTGCAGGGCTGTGCAGAGCAAAGGAAGCAGCTGTTTTCTCTTACCACCCATGGAAACAAGGGCAGTGTGTTTCAAGCTGCAGTTGTGCAGAAGCCTTGATTCCTTCTGTAGGCACAGAGCTGAAACTCTGTGTCACAGTGCTGCTCTGAGGTTATCTTTCAGTGTGGGGAAGTCACCTTTTAGAAAGACATTGGAAGCATAAATTGTAAGTGAAGAAGAGACTGTCTCTCTGTTTCTACAGGCTGCCGTTTATGTCACCTTGATGTGACACTTTCATGACAAGTGGTGGCATGACCCTTCCTAGGCATGCTGAAATTCACTTATAAGATCCAGCTGTGTTGTGCAGCCAGAGGCTTCATGAGTTTGGAGAAAAGAGAGGCAGAAGCCTTCTTCCCCAACACATCTATGAACACCACTGCAGACCTAAAGTATGCTGTCTGCTCTTGACATTTTTGCTTGCTTTTGGGTTGGGCAGAATGAAGTTAGGAGAAGAGTGTCAGCAGATGGGCCAATGTAATCCAGTCTAATGCTGTTTTTCACCACAGACTTCTGTTTCTTCAAGCAAAATAATTTCTGTGGAGTGGAAGAAGTTGGGCTGTGACCTTCCCTTGCTTTGGTCTTAAGGAGTGTAAAGCTCCTAACAGTCTTGTCCACTGGGAAATGGGATAATTGTGATTTCTTCCATCTATCTGCACACATATCTGCTTTTCTGGCTGTTGACTAGGATTCCTGTGAGTCACAGTAATACAAACAATACTTGTCAATAGGAACAATGCCACTTTTCATTCGATCAAATATTTGCATTTAGTTATTCTCTATTGATCTCTGCAGTATTAACATTGTCATGCTCACTAGCTTGAAATTAGTTTCAGAATGTAAGTGAGCAGGAAGCCAAAACAGCCATGCTGCTTTTGGTCTCCAGGCTTAGAGATCACGTCTGCTCTCTGGACCCTCTTGCTTGTGTTTTTATTGTTAATAGAAAGTATGGTTTAGGCACAGAACCTCTTGCCAATCTGGTGTTTAAATCTTTACCCTTCAGTGTTACATAGGCTTTAAATCATCAAACTTGATCTGCTTTGCAAATTGTTAAGAGTTTACTGTCTTCCAAATCAAAGCTTCAGAACTTCTCATCCTCCTCTGAAAAGTCTCAGAGGGGATTTCAAATGATGGGTAGTACAAACCATTTTTATAGTGTTTGTTTTCATTTTCACGAGAGGCTGTTCTGATACTAATGAGATGAAAAAAAAAGCCCTATTTGTACAATGTAAGCCCCCTGGATACAGTGCTTTCTGAACAATTTTAATTAGAAAGATATGAACTAAGCGTTCCAAGAGTATTTTCAAGGAATAAAACAGCTGTTGCTCTTTCCTACTCTTCCAAATTAAAGGTCATTTTTGGAGGAACTGGGCAAACTTTCTGTTTTGTCTCAGAACAGTGACACTTGCCAAGTTGTCTTTGGATCCCAAATTAAGTGAAACTTGTGAAAACTCACCCTCTTATACTTGTAGTCAAAGTAAGCCTCTTGCACCTGGAGAAACAGCTTGCTTTTTTTTTTTTTTTTTTTTAAGGCAAATATTACCATTAAAACTTCCATCACAGAAATGGGGGAGATGGGGCGGGGAGAAAGCATGGCTGAGAGGAAGAGTCAAAGACTCGGAAAAATACTGTGTTATTGTTCACCAAAGAGTGTCCTTCAGGCTGGATAGCAAAGCTTATGGATTTTTAATTTAGATTTAACTTGCTATTACATTAAAACCTAAGGTACAGCTTGAGGCTATATTGATTACTTTTTCATACTCCTTGCTTGGTGGGTTGCTCCATGTGACCTAGCAGATTTTTGCTGGAGGAAAAACTTCTAGGTGTGCTTTATCCTCAGGAGTGATGTAACTTGCCATGTGGATGGGCTGCCGGCACAGACTAGCCACTGGCCACTCAGCCTGTTGTGGTGGGGTGTCACCTCACTAGCTTTGGGCAGACTAGGCAGCTCAAAGGACTGCAACATTGCCTTCTGCAAAGACACAATGAACTTGTCGGCAATTGAGCTACAAAGGAAATGTTGATAAAAAGTGCCACATATTTCCAGAGTGCCCTGGGCTTCAGAGGGTCCTTGGTAGTCCATCTCTCAGCTGCAGTGTGGAAATTGCACTGGTAAATAGAATAAGAGTTCAAACTGTGTTTGAGTTAATGAATTAAAAGTCAACTGTGCCATGCAATCTCCCTGCTGGATGCTTGTTCCAACTTAATATAACCAGAACTGGGGGTTGTGTAAAATTTATTAAATGTCATGTTTGCTGCATTTTAAGACTATGAAAATGGCTAGTTACTAAATCTCCTCTAATGGACAATAAATGTTTAACCTCTTGGAATTTAATGGCGTGAGGAAATCAAAGGGGACATATTTCAAAAAGTAGAAAATAAGAATGTGGAAGGAAGCTAAAATACTTGCTGGGTATTGGGCAACATGAAGTGACTGCTGCTGGGCACTGTGACACGGTTAGAGATATAGAAGCTATGGGAACACAGCTTCATGTTCCTCATAAACTACTGGAGATCTCAGAGCAGAAGCCCGTAGAGAGACTAGCAGGACTCTAAGCAGCTTCACAAGGCACACAGTTACCATCTTTCATTTGTGAATCTTCTATCATAAGAAGTAAGATGGGATATTTCTACCATGCAAAAATAGCCAAGAGGTCACCCACAAGTGAATGTATGAATAATGTAGCTGGACTGTTTCTTCTAAGGATAATCAGGTAAATAATTGGAAGAAGTAATAAATGGTTTTAGGATGAGCAGTAAAGATTGATAGTGGAGGATGCCATGACCTGAAGGATGAGCAAAATTGTCTTAAAATTACATGTTCCAAGTTATATTTTTTTCATGTGAGCATGCTCAAATCCTCACAGAAGATTGAGTTCATAGATGATTTCCTTGAGTATAAGTGAATGTAGCCAGGGTACTTCAGATTCTGTAAGAGATGCAAAGCTCACAGTGAGGTGGGGATCCACAGAAATTATTCCTGGCTATCAGTATTGCTTAATGAATTGTTTCTGGGACATGGCAGAGGAGCAAATTAACACAGGATTTGCAATGTTTGCTTCTCTCACCCATTTTTGTAAAGGGTGGATTTTTATGCCCTAGCTTCTTAAAACGTATACTAGGTAACCTGAATCGAAGTCCTTATCTTCACTAAACTGTGGAAAAAGGAATGAGTCTGTCCTTCTCAAGTGCAAGGAGAAGAAGAAATTAAGTTGAGAGTGGTCACCAGCAAGCTGATGCCATTACCGAGAGTAATGTTTCTCTGCCAAGTCTCTCAGCGGAGTGATCATGTATTATGAGTGGTTGTATGGTAGCTGATTGACATGACCATGGAAACTTGATTTTTCTCCTTCGCTGAGGCTATGTCTTCAGCCAGGAAGACTCTTATTCAGCAGTATTCAGTACTGAAGTCTGACTGTTAAGAACCTGAGAACAGGAGCATATCAGACACTTCTTTCTCCTCTAATACCTAATTTCTGCCACAGAAGTCCACTTTGATGTAAATTTGGGTTTGCATTGGTATTTTTTTTCCTCTTTCCTTCTGTCTGATTGAACTTTTTGAGCCCAGAGTGTGCAGACCTAACTGCACATTTCTGACACTTCTCAGAATTTTTCTGGCAGCTTCTAGAATAATCAAGGTAGCAAGCATGACAAAAGAGTATATGATCTTGTGATGTGATTTCACTTACCTTGACATCTTAACAATAATTTTGGACCAAAACTGTGTTGAAACTATAAGGCTGTGTTGCAGTGTCATAGCACCTTTTTCACTAAATGCTGCTGAAAGTATAGAACTCTATGAAAAAAGCTAGAAAGTTGTCCTTTTCTGTGGCTGATGTTCATAAGAGTCTCCTGTGAAATTTCTCAGTACCTAACAAATATTCAGCCTTCTCCTTTCTGCCTGAGCAATGGCATGGCAGGTCCGTTTTTTGTAGCTCTAGCTGAGGAGTGAGGTGAAAATTTTACCTGGACCCTCATGTCATGGGTTTTGTGTTCACAGTGATAGGAACAGATGACAACTCAAAGAGAAAGATTCTTGGGGAAAAAAATAACACATGGAAAGCAATTAAGTCATAAGCTGAAAAAGGAAAATAAACTCAGCATGTGTAATATTTACAGATGATTTACTTCACCAGTTTGGTTTTGATTATATGTGGCTGAAGTTCTCTGGTAATGCATGTTCCTGTGGCACATTTTTTTCTTTAATTAGAAAATTCTTTTATTCAAACTGAATTTGTGTTACCATGCATTACACTTGTAATGAGCAGCTGAAGCAAAGTACTTAAAGGTAAAAACAACATCTTCACATTCTTGTTTCATGTCACTTCAAAAAACTTGCTGTGTTTTCAGAGTCCATTGCTGCCCTATTGATAGAAATATTGCCATCTGCTTTCAGTGAGTTACACATTGTTCTTGCTGCAGATGTTATTTTCTGGCGTTATTCTCAAAATACTAAGTTCTATAACTTTAGACTGCGAACTGTTGGTTTCTTCCCCTCCCTTTTCGCCTGACATACACCCATTCCAGCCTCTCCTGTCTGGGATAACATTGCAATTGCAACATCTTAGCCAAGGCTAAGGCTGCTCTTTTCCCCTCCCACAGGACTCAGCTTCAGCTTCCCATGTGGAATTGATTGAAAAAATTCTCCCAGAAATTATATTTTGACATAACCCCTGAACTTTTGACCGCAAGAAATATGTTAAAAATGTCTGCTTTCCACTGGAAAATGCCGATTTATACTGAAAATCAAAAAAGTTGGTTGAAAATGAGTCAAAGTGTCCTAGGATCACAATGTCCTCCTGACAAGCGTCATGCGGTGTGGGAGATGCGACATGTACAGGGAGCTGTTTGTGTCAAAATAATGAGGCACTTGAACAAAAAATCCCATTAAGTAATGTAGCAACACTTCCAAATACAGCCTGGGAAACACTTTTGGCCAGAATATGTCAAAATTTGGGGGTATAGGGGGCAATTTGAAGAAGGAGAGAACAACAGTTTAGAAAAAAACTCTTTGGGTAGATTTTTAGATTTTTCCCCTATAGGCACTGAGGGAAACAAACAAACAAACACCCACCTCCACTTCCACACACCACATACATATGGTACCACTCTCCCCTATTTTCTGGCCATTTCTATTACTATTTTACATAGTAGCTTTTCATAAAGTTCAAATGAGGGAAACTTGGCTGCAGTCATTTTCTCTCTGGTGAAAACTAAACTTTGTAATGACCATAAATAAGGCTGGCTTATTTCCGATGAGGCTTTCTTAACGGTGCTCCTTTGTGTAATCTGAGGCCGTGTAAATGCACTCAAAAGCAGATGATGCTACAGACTGCTAAAAAAAAATCATGTTTTGTAGATATACATAGCTTGAAATCTCATGGACTTTAAATGAAAAATTCTGCTATTTATTTGTAAGTTAGGAACGAACAGATATAAAGAGCGAAACTAAAGAAATACTTAATAATCAATCAGAATTTTGCTGGTTCTGAGCGCTTTGAAGTAAGTTTAATGTGAAGATTGGTGGTGTTTTCTTCCAGTTGTCCTCAACATTTTGTTTCTTGGTGTATAGCCTGTGCAGGGAGGAAGAGTAAGTTCAAAGTGTGAGTTCACTAAGTGCTGAAAATCTCTGGAAGCTGTTGGAAAGCACATACATGTGCTGGAGGTGGAATTTAACAGTCATTTCATCCCAAGCAGCACTGGTGGGCACACTGCATTTACCACTCTTGATTTCCTTAATTGACTTTATCCATACATTTTTACAGGTATCTCTATAACACATTTCGCCCTAAGACAGAGCTGGAAGTTGAATTAATAAAAAATGTCCCCCAGGTGATTAGTATTTGAAGTATGAAATATATTTCTTTTTGTACAGCAATAGACTATTTCTGAGAGAACCACATTTCTCAGGGTTAAAGCCATTATTTTATTCACTGGTGCTAATGTATAGGGTCTTTATACTTCGAACTGATAGATCATGTAATTGATGGCTTTATTTAATTTGTAACTTCAAGTATGATTTGTGTATGCTCTTCTTTATTATGACAGTAATGAAAATCATGGTTTCTTCCTGACAGCCAGTCAGTCAAAAATAAAGCAGTTTCAGGATAAACAAAGCAAGGACAAATGATTTTAATTTATAAGATATACAAATGTGTAATTTATGTTCCAGTTAGTTCTGGGAATAGCCATGAGAAGAACTTTTGTCTGGGGGTGTGTGTCAGCGCCTCTTCTTGTTGTAGTGCAAAAGTATAACTGGCAGATGTCTTTAGACATTCAGAAGATTACATGGCAGCAGAATTAGGGGAAAGTTTTGAGACGGGTCCCAGAACTAGTCTTTGACATGAGCTAAACATTGTATTGTCTTCTCTCTGGTACACTTAGGCACACAGTGAAGCCATTTTCAGATAATAAAAGTGGAGCATGTAATGATTAACAGATTTTTAGATGATATGGAGTAATGCACATTTTTTTGTATCACTCTTCAGTTACTTTTGCAGCCATGGGCATAATACGTCTGTGCAGAAAGGTCTACAGTTCCTGAGCCTCCCTAAATTTTTCTTGATTTATGATACTTGATATAACATAGGACATGAAACATTCCTGTAGCACATTTACAGAGCTGTATTTAAGACACAGGTCTCAAGAATGCTTATCTCCTATTGGACTGATGGCTGGGAGTAGAGAATCTATTCAAATTATTTTACTTTTCCTGTTTTCATCTTCTCTTCCAGCTTACCTTCTCCACATGCTGTAGCACCATGAGAACTACACTTGCAAGATAAATTAGGGCAATACATGCACTGATTTTGGGCTAGCAACATGGAAAGAGAATACCCATTTGTTGAAACTGCCAGGGAAGGGGAGTACTCAGGGATGTTTGGTAATACACTGACTAACACATTCAGAGGGAGACCATCTGGCCTGGTTACAGTGTCCTGTCTCTGTACTGTAACAGGAAACAAATACATTGAGGCAGCTCTCTTTACTGGGGAGAGTGTAGATAGCACTAAAATACCTTGTAGGATGTAATGGTGTTTCTCTTCTTTTGTATTGAAGTGATTATGGTTTTCTCTATATTTCACACTTCTTCAGAAACTCACAGAGCACAAAGTTCAAGTGAAAGATTGCTTATAAATATTTTACTTTATTGGGGAATTTGTTACAGACAGAACAGGCAGTGTTTTTTAAAGAAATTCTCTCACTGCTAGAATTTAAGATCCATGAGAACTTTCAGAGCAGATTTTTTCTTTTGTTACAATTTGCAATCTGTCACCTTATCTAGAAGTCTAGTACTTGGAAAACTTTATGTTCTGCTGGATCTTTTGCATAAGAACAGTAACAGAGAGTCACCCCAACCTTTCTTTGCAGATTTTTTAGATACTGTGAGTAGAGCTGGGCTTTAGTCTGCAGACTGACAGAAGACAGGTGAAAATTTTGCACAACAGCGATGATTTATAACTTAGTTTTTTGACGAGGGTTCCCAGGTGCTGAATGTACATTCAGTTTCATGACAAACATCAAGTTTGTTCCATAAATTAAATCAAGATGCATGATTATGTTACAATGAGTTTAGAAGCAATACAGGCTCAGTGTATCATTTCTCCTCTTTCCTCCCTCTTCAGACTGCACTGTGGATGGGCTCATGGCCATAATTTGATGGCAGGAACAAGTAGGTGGGAATGGGAAAGAGGCAAGGATACCTTGTTCCTAAATGCTTTGTTGGATCAAACTAAGAGCTTGATGCAGAACAGTGGTCTACTGACTTGTAGCCTTGAATTAATGATATTATACTTTTCAACCCTGCAAGAAGCAGCAGGAGTGAAGGAAGCATATTCCTGTCCCTAGAACCACGTTTTAGGCTGAAATTAAAAGGGGTTTTTATTGGTCACTGCGAGGTCAGATCTAAAACCACAGAAACTGCAACAAGCCATGTCTGTGGTTCAGAAATGCATGGTCAGTGGGCTGACAGGTACAGTTGCACTCTCTTTGGTGACAAAGCTGGTTTATGTATTTCCATGCCATCCCATCAGTTGTTTGTGGGGATGCACCATTTCATGAATGCTGAAATGGCTGTGTGGGTGTGCCCAGTGGTATTGCCACACCAACTATGAAGAGTTGTGCCATAACCTGAAATATACCTAGAGTTCTTCCTGTTTTATTCTGAGCTGGCAGTAGTTCTATCTACCTCCAGCTTAGTTTTGCTACTCTACGGACTAAGTTGCTTTTCAGTAATTGGAGATTTTCTGATAGTCTCAAGGTGTCAGGAGCTGTTGTGGCAAGTCAAACTGTGAGTTGCTGCAAAGTTTGGATGTCTCCTTGGTAAAATCAGTCGTCAGCCTTGTTTGTTCATGCACCAGTGACTTCAGTCTGGATGTCCAGTGTGGGAGCAGCCTTTATGTTCCCAAGATTCAGCAGTCTTGTAGCCAACAGATATGAAAGTTCTGGCTGTTACCAACCTCTTTTAAAGAACAAATATTAATGCTGTTATGTAGAAGTTAAACACTTCTGAGGCTGCTTTCTTCAGGGAAGATCTGACACATAGACATGACCACTTCCAGAAATTAAGGGATGTTAAAAATTTCCACTTTTTCTTCATGAAGTGCAGGAGGCTTCTCTTGGACCTTGCCTCATGTAACAAAGAGGAGACAAACAAGAAGGCCGTAATTACAACACAGAGGAGGACAGTGTTGCTAACTGTGTTTCTGTCCATACTCAGTTATCTACCAATGTAAAGAATGAAGCACATGCAGTAGACGTGGGTCAAGTAGTCCTGGAAAGCACTATTCCTGCAAGTCCAGGAAAACATATTCCTGGAAATCACTACAATGACATTGACAAGAACTGTACACAAGCCAGTGCAGACAAGCAGTTGCTGCAGGGGGCAGGAGGGACAACTCCTAGTTTCATCCCAGATCTTGAGGAAGAGGGGCAGGATTTCTATCGCAGGTGGGTGGGATGGTACAGTCATATCGCTGAACTTAACAAATGCTATCTGCAGAATGCCAGCTGGTTGGAGGTGTCGTGGCTGTATTGGAACAGTGGTGGCTTGGGATAGAGTTGTTACAGCAAAAATGTGTAAGACTGTGCAAATAGATATTTCATATGGAAAAATGTTAATGTTAAGAAAACAATAAAGCAAAAATCAGTGGGAATGTCTGAAGCTGAGATCTGTAGTAGCCAGTGTTTGCTGGCTCACTGAACAATCTCTACTGCCATGTCTGTGTATGTGTGCAATATGAAATATGATAAATTTCTGTTTTTTTCCGTGCTGCAAACAGCTTGGATGGGGAGCTGAATTTTAACATGCAAACATTGCAGGGGGAGCTTGATAAATGTGGTTGCTACTTATATACTTTGTTTTTATATGACCGCCTGACCTTTCTTCTTACAGAGGCAACTTTGACACAACAGCCTGCCCTATAAAATCAGGGTCTGCAGTGAAGATGGTTAGTTCTTCCTGGTTCCCATGGGGTTAAAAAGCACAACAGGAAAAGAAATTCAAATAACACAGATTTTCAGAACATCCAGGAAAGATCAAATCATGTGTAATGAAAAGGAATGGTCAAAGATTTGTGACAGTGCTTTGATTCCTTGAGCAGGATGAGGAAAGCCACATCTACTGATTTCTTGGTCTATCATCTGTGTAGGCATTTCTGCTCTATAGATTCAGGCTTACTTGACATCTTTATCCAATCTAAACGTGGCATTTATTGCTTTTATGGTGTGTCTCAGCTTGTATATCAAAAGTAGTCTTGATTCACAATTTAAAAAGAAACCTAAAGTATTTTTAGATTTCATGTTTAAGAATCCAAAGTCTTGATTTTAGTTTTCTTAAAAATAAAACTAAACATGCAAGCAGTAATTGTAATCATTGCAAGCAGTAAATGTAAAAAATATGAGCAAATATGTGACTATGAGTCCTGAACCTGTGAAATTTTATGGGTGTAGCCAAGGCTTCAAACCAAGGCCAACCTCTGGCTTTTAAACTTTGACTTGCACTGGAAAACTAGAAAGAAAGAATTTCTTCTCTTAAGGACTGCTGGGCAAACTCTGTGAAATGAAATTCACAGCTATTTATTTGTACGAGTTTGTTGTGTGACGTATTGGGTCTGTGGCAATCAGAGTGGAGACAGAAGGTATCTATCTGGTAGAGGGGACTTTGAAGCACATTGTGTGGCGATCTCACTGATTGGTCTCATAGTATGTAAAGCCTACTTTTGTTTATTTTTTAAGAATGCTTTTCCGCCATTCACTTGATTTGCCTCTTGTCCTTACACTCATACTGGCTTTCCCAACTCCCCAGGGAAACTGTAAGACCTTGGAGTGTTTCACAGGGTTTTTTCAATTTGTCTGTCCTTGGAAGTTTGAGTGCAGCAGCTGCAGGAACGCAGTGTTGCTGCATTTTTTTTCCTGCTCCAGAGCAAGTTAAGAAGGCTACACTGACCACAGCAGGAAAGTGAAGAGGAAACAAAGCCTAAGAGTGGGATACCTCAATCTCCTGTCACATACCCAGTGTGGGCTGGGATGTCAGTAGATCCTTTGCTTTCAATATAGTACTGCTCTGGACACGTTTAAGAGGAGGGGCTACACAATGGTTTTGCAATGTTAGCAATCCCTGCAAAAATGCTGGTTGCATGTGTCTCTTAGATCATGGCAGAGGGAGGTGTAAACTAATCCTGTGTAGTCCCGATGGATATCAAAGGCCCAGTAGCACAGTCAAAGCTGGGAGATTGATACAGAAGTTACAGCATGAGAAATGTTACAGCCTTTGTTATGCAGGTCTTTTATAAGATCACCAATAGCTTGCTATAATTCACAAAAAGCTGCTTGTTTCTTCTGTTGGAAACCTGGGGACTGGGCGGGTTTGTAGCCTGTGTTGAGTGCACAGCACAGGCCAGCCCGTTTAATGGGTTGTGTAATCTGACTGTGGAATTGCAGCTAGGAGCAGAATTATGCTTTGCCCTTATAAAACAGCTTCTATTAAGGATTTATTCTCTGGGAAATGGATGGAAAACACCAGAAGAGCAAGATGCAGCTCCTTCTAGTGTATCATGTTTGACAAATTAACTTCTGACCTTTCAGTGCCTTTGTACAAATATGAGAGCCTCTGCCTCCATATACAGAATTTCAGGTTATTAGAAAGAAGGCTTTTTTTCTAATCCCCTTTGGACCTGTTACACGTTTGTGAGGTACAAAGCAACCTTGATGCGTACAGCAAAATAAATGCTGAAAACCTGTTGGTTTTGTATTTCTGCAGTGTAATGACTGGCTTATAAGAAAAACTAGAGTCTATTTTATTTTTGACTTCCAGTACTGGACAATGAGATTAACTCTTATGTGCTTATTTTCAGACTGGATATTTCCATTTGCCCCATGGAGACTACTTCATTGAACCCATTAAAAAGCATCCACAGAAGGAGGGGACACCCCATCCCCATATTATCTATGGGGCGAATGTCCTTCTAAATGCTTTAAGGAGAAGACGGGTGATCCTGATGGAAAAAGAACAAGCATGTGGATTGAATGGTACAACTATTGCTGGATATCTGCCTATTTGCTTTCTGCATCTTTTCAAGCAGCTTTTATTTTCCAGTAGTATGTGCCTTTCCTTCTGCAAGGCTTTTTGCAAATTCTGTTAAAAGAGATTATGCAAAATGAGAGCATCTCAGTCAAAACACCTCGGGAGCCACGCATCTGGGTTCATTTCTGAAAATTTCAATCCCCTTATGACTGCTGGAATGTGTTTTTCACACTATTGATCCTTTCTATCCCTTACTTTTTTCTCCAGCCAGAACTTGAAAAGTGAGTTTGACTTGAATTCTTGATTATCTGGGACGATGAAAATTGCAGCCATTATTATTTTTAAAAAATATTCTAACTCCATGTAAATGCTGTCATCAACATAAAATATCCCACCTCTTATCCATGGTTCAAATTTAGGATTTTTAGAATCTCTGTAATAGTTACCAAAATATTTAAGGACTTTTATTTGGTTGTTCTGTAAGTGGAGTGCAAGGCATCAACAGCAAGGTGTTTTATGTAGGAGCATAAGTAAAAATAATATTGGTGCAGTTATTCTCAGCATCATGCCTTTTGGGAAAAAAACTTACACAGTATCCTGGAAAGGAAGAGTATACCTAGAAGGTAGTTGTCATCTCCTCATTCCAAAACAAGTTTCTTTATTTAAGGAAATCATTTACTTGATTGACTTCATACCAGAAATTTACAGATCTTGCATCAATTCTCTGATGTTGGAGGACTTCAAGCTGAGTCTGCACCAAACTTTAGGAAAGGTACAGTATTGGTAGGGAGAATGAATAGTAACCAAATGCAGTAAGGCCCCAGTTAAGTACAAATAGAGCTGCAGAATACACAGGGATGTGTTTCTGTTTTTCTCAGGTTAATGGTTAAAGACTAATTGGTTCTTTTCCAGGGGTGGGAAAAAAAGGAGGAATGTAGGAGTTTTTAATCCTCAGTCACAACTGCTGCTGAAGTTTTACTGCTGTTTAATATGAATTGATAAATTAAAGAAGCAGACAACCACTCAGCTCCACTTCGCACTTCTTGCTTGCAGACCAGGAGCAGAGTGAAATCATAGCTCAGGGAAACTAGAAACCTGATGGCTATGGGGAAGCTATTCAGTCTTCTGTGATGCTGAGTAGGTAAGGATAAGGGGAAGCTGTAAGATTTAATATGAGCTCTGTTCTTTATTACTTTTATCAAATAAAAATGTATCTACTTGTTAGACAAATAAGCCTGAAGTTGAAAAGCCATGAACATCTAATGCTGATGTCTGCTTTGGCTTAAATCTAAATAACTCCCAGATTTTCTGTTTCTTCTGGTGACTACTGGGATAAATGAGAGAAATTAGTTTAGATTTGCCTCTGAAGAGTAAGGAAATGTTCTTGTCTACTGTCTTCAAGGTTTCTTTTATGCATGAAATAACATCTGTAAGAAACAATTTTAAGTATGAAGAGGAGATAGGAGGTACCAGTGATCATGCTGTGAATTTTCTTTGTGTGGCCTGCTGATTTTTCTTTCTGCCTCTCACTTTTTGCCTCTTGTATCCTCCTTCAAAGTCCTGCAGAATGAAACAGAAAAAGACTGGCTGTACCTGGATGCTGTGAAAAATTGAGCATAGCTTCCCTGAGACTTCATCACTCAGACTAGCTAAGTTTGCTCTAATAGGCTTTTGAATTTAAACTGCCTATCTGATATTAGGTGATTGGTGACAGCCAACATGGCTTCACTAGGAGCAGATTGCACTTGACAAATTTGGTGGCCTTCTACGACCAGGTTACAGCGTTGATGGATAAGGGAAGAGCAACTGATGTCATCTACCTTGGACTTGTGCAGAGCATCTGACATTGTCCCCCCTATTCTTGTCTCTAAATTGGAGAGACAGGGATTTGATGGATAGACCACTCAGTGGATAAGGAATTGGCTGGATGGTCACACTCAAAGAGTTGTCGTCGATGGCACAATGTCTGAGTGGAGAGCAGTGCTGAGTAATGTTCCTCAGGGGTCCATACTGGGAAAGGTGCTGATTAACAGCTGCTTTGGAGACACAGACAGTGGGATCAAGTGTATCCTCAGCAAGTTTTCCAATGCCAAGCTTGTGGTGCAGGATGTGCCACCCAGAGGGATCTGGACAGGCTGGAGAGGTGGGCCCATGCAAACCTCATGAAGTTCAACAAGTCCAAGTGCAAGGTCCTGCATATGGGTCAGGGCAATCCCCAGAATCAATACAGGCTGCGGGATGAAGAAATTGAGAGCATCTCTGTGGAGAAGGACTTGGGGGAGTACTGAAAACTGACTGTGAGCCACCCATGTGTGCTCAAAGCCCAGAAAGCCAACTGTATCCTGGACTGCATCAAGAGAAGTGTGACCAGCAAGTCGAGAGAGGGGGTTCTCCCCTTCCACTCCACACTTGAGACCCCACCTGCAGTGCTGTGTCCAGCTCTGGAGCTCCCAGCATGAGAAAGACATGGACCTGCTTGACCAGGTCCAGCAGAGGCCATAAAGATGATCAGGGGGCTGGAGCACCTCCCTTATGGGGATGGGCTGAGAGAGTTGGGGTTGTTCAGCCTGGAGAAAGCTCTGGGGAGACTTTATAGCGGCCTTCCAGTACTTAAAGGGGGCTACAGGAAAGATGGGGAGGGACTCTTTGTCAGGGAGTGTAGGGATAGGAAGAGGAGTAATGATTTTAAACAGTCAGAGGGTAGATTTAGATTAGATATAGGGAAGCAATTCTTCACTGTGAGGGTGGTGAGACACTGGCACAGGTTTCCCAGAGAAGCTGTGGCTGCCCCTTCCCTGGCAGTGTTCAAGGCCAGGCTGGACGGGGCTTTGAGCAACCTGGGCTGGTGGAAGGTGTCCCTGCCCGTGGCAGAGGGGGTTAGAACTGGATGGTCTTTAAGGTCCCTTCCAACCCAAACCATTATGTGTTTATGTGTTATTCATTCTAATGTGACAGAACTATTTCTGATGGTAACATGTTTGTGATATTCCAGGCTAACAAAGGCAGTGTCTTACGAATTAACAGAGTAATATACTGTCATTTATGTTTCTGTGTTTAACTGACTGGATAAGCCTTTAGAGGTAATGTCCGCTTTTGGTCAAGCAGTAATCTGCTTGACTGTTGCAAAAGGTAAAAAATGAAAAAGCACATGGGGAAAGAAAGCATTTCCTTCATTACGTTTTTGCCTTTTGTGACAGGATATAATAATCATTGTTTTCTCTAAAGGCTTTAACTCTTATTTTGTGTGTTCTGCTTTGTTATCTCATTTCTGTGGTAGCCAGCTCTTTAGCATGGGTAGAAAAAACAAGTCAGTGTCATCTCCTGTTTACATTATGCATTGTCGAAGAGCAATTGCTCTTGTTAGAAGTGAAATACAGAAGTAAAAAGGAAAGTGAGATTGATTTTGGTGCTACTCAGGCTTTGGGGAATACTCAGTGCATAAATACATTTAAAAAGTGGTAAGTTGACTTTTCCCCCTTTTCAAGACCTCAAGTACTTCATGCTGTTAAATTTGATGGCAGAAGTCTGGTGCACCCACATATCACAGATAGCCCAGAGTAATGCCTTTTGGGATCATTTTAAAGCAAAACAATTTCAATTTACAGTTCACATTTAATTGTAGAAATTAATTCTATTTTCTAGATTAAATATCATGATCATTTTGTATTCTCAGCCCTAGCTTTGTACCCACTGGACTGGGGCTTAACTGATGAAGAGTTGCCTGCCATGTCTCAGGCACTGGTTTTCAGAATCAAATATTTTAACCTTGTGGGCTGAATGTCATCATACAGAATGTCTGCTTTTGTTTACTTGGTCTCTGATTCTTTTTGGTTTTTGAACTTAATCTTAGACAGTTGAGTCATTTCTAAGATGTATACTTGGGAAACCCTTTGTGTGCCCAGGCTAAAATGTAGTGGTGATTTTTGCTTGGAAAAGTTGAACTACCCCAATGCTTTCAAGTCAGTGCATGAAGTTGGGTGATGATAATAGTAACCTTTTAGGCATAACTAACCTGTCTGTCAGGCAAGGAATAAAAAGACTAGTTGCACAGGCAAAATCAAAAGGGAGGAATTAGTGTGGGAGGGAATAGATAGAGGATGCTTACCTCTTGTTCAGTCTTTCTCAAGCTTTTTTTAAATTCAAGGACTGTGTCATCTCTTGGAAGAAGCCATGTGCAGCATGCTCACCACATTTACCGTGGCAACAACCACATGAACCTCCAGGCTCCAACCTGCTTGCTGTCTATCTCATCTACATACAGTAATACTTTAGCATCAGTTACAGTCCTGTGCTCTTGCAATGATTATATTAAATAATTTATAATTTGCAATGTCTTTAGCAGTTTCAGAAATTTGGGTTAAAATCATTGTGATAAATCATGTAAATTAAAACTTAGGTTTGTGCTTCACTGCTGCTTAGGCAACTGCCAGATGACTCAGTCATCAGCTGTGTGCAAAACTGAGTGCTAATCTTGAAAGCAGCGTTACAGTGCTGTACATTGCAAGCTGCTGTCTTACTATATTATTTGAAATCTGTGTGAGAAGTGGCAAAAATGATAAATGAAAAGTGTCCCTGAGCTTTATACATAACTTCTCTAATCATTTGTGCCTGTAGGAGAGGAACCTAAGGATTTTGGGATTTCTTTTGTTTTTCTAAATAGGTTATCTTAGAAACTTGACAGTGCTCTAAGATACATAATTCAAGAGAGAAGGAACTATCCTCCCTTCTATAGGATAAGAAAAGATCTCCTCCAGTTTCTTTCTGATTTCATGCAGTCTGCCAAAAGGTGTTGGGGTTTTTTGTGAGCTGCAAAATGGAGTTTTGTGAAGTTAGTGAATGAAGATGCTGTGATGTAATAGAGCCCTTCCTGACTCAGTACTACAGAATAGACTGATATGAATTGAATAGGTAGACTTCTTTTTCTTGGACTGGTGAGGTGGGCAGGCTGCTGTCATTTAGGAGGGTAATTGAGTTTATTTAGACTGCAAGCCAGTGATTGCTGCAGTAGGTTGTAATATACAACTAAGGAAAGAAAGGTTTAGGGTATAAAACAGATTTCTGAGAATACTGCATTGGAACATTAGTTACTAATGTTCCATAAAAATTATTATGTGCTTTACCCTCATTGTGGCATTGAAAAGATTTGCTAGATGAGTTCCACATGGATCAGAAGTTAGGATTAGTTTGGGTTGTACATGGACCTCCAAATCCTTGTTTGTAGAGGAGTTATAAGTCTTACAGCTGAAAATTTTATATTTAGAACAATTTTGCATTGGAGCTGTGATGAGAGGGAGGAGACAGAGGCTAGGTGCTATGAAATGTGTGTGAAATTAATAGAAGGGTGCAGGGAGCTGAAGAAGCAGAATCATCTGTGCAAAACTGGTTTTAAGTCTTTTGAATGATGGCTCAGTGGCATCATTCATTTAACAAGTGACTAGAATGCCATTAAGCTGCTTCAGACAATAGTTACCTGTTATTCTTCCTAAGGGTTATGTCTGAGTGCAGGATTTTATTATATCTTGGTCTTGCTTTTTGATTATTAACTTGATAGTGCCAGAGGATTTTCTTCAACTTTTCTGTCTGCAAGTCTACAGCATAAACTGTTAATCTTGGCTTTTGACAGTGAAGTCCTTTGTTTCAACACTTGGAAGTGGGAGGGGAATAAAGCCCAGGACACTGTTTTATACTCAAAGCATGGCCTGTCTTTTTTTTGCAAGAACATTGTGACCAATGTAAGCAGCCTTTCTTGCTGACAGAACCCCTGGTCCATGCTCTTTAGCTTCCATATTTTTTTAAAGAATGTTGCTGACATTTTCCTATATTTGTTTGTATTTAAGCACATCAGTTATTATTCAGCTTAATTTTGTTGGTTTCTCCAAAACACCGAGACCATTCTTAGGATGGTAAATTCACACATTTAATTGTAGTAACTGAGATTAATTCATTGTAGAGGCAAGAGCATCTTTCTCCTTGTATCCCTCTACTTTCCACAAACAGGTTGCACTAACCTGTTTAAAAGATGCTTATCATAAAGAAAGAGCAAATAGATACATTCAGTCAGAATGACCTCTATTTTAAAGCAGGAACAGCAAAACAGTTTGCAGGAGTGCATGGAGTCTCTAATCTCTTGAACAGTTTGCATGATCTGAAAACAATGAGTGCCTGCTTGTACAGACAGCAGGAGATACAGCATTTCAGGGATGTGGTACCTGGGAAACAAAGACATGATAGCTGGTTTGTTCTAGCAGTGAATTACTAGAACAATTGTTGCTGACTGGTATCAAGAGATTTTTCCTGCCCCCGAACAAGCTCATGAAATGAAAGCAGAAGATGCTAACTTTCTTTTAGGTTTCATGAAGACTTTTTTTTTTTTTTTTTTTCCCAGTTGCTCTCTGGAGTTTATGAAAGCTAATCAGAAATAAGACTTTTTTCCATTGTCTTGTGCTTTCCTTCTCCAGAAAAAGAGACCTCTTCTGTTTCTAAAATGTCTGTATTCTGTGCTGGAGAGATAAGAACCCTTCAACTTTGGGTTTCTAGCATCTGACATACTAATTTAAGACTTCTGTGTTCATTTCACTTTGGTGTCAAAAATCCTGTTACTTCTGAAAAATGGGCAGGCGCAAATGTGTAGCCTGGCTAAGCAATGAAAAAGGATTATAGGTTTCATTAGTATACAGATTTTTAATAGATAAATTTACTATTACTTAAACTTCAGGTTTTAAGGACACAGGATAAGGTTCTTGTCTCTTAACTTGAGTAGCCTAGCAGTTAAATACTTGAGCTTTAGCTAGTTGTGTTACAAGCTGTCTCCTTTTATAGTTAGTAGAATAGAACAGTCATTGTCAAAGGCTGATACATCCTATCCTAAGATGCTGTCTTTGACTTTTGGGATGAATTGGCCTTGGGAGCTGCCTAGACTGTAGTTACAGGCAGTAGAAATATTGGTAGAGGAGAAAGGAATAAAATAATGTATTTTGTGCAACTCTTCCTCTCCAGTTAAATGAGAGCAGAGTCAAAACTTTTTCCAAGTGGGTCCAAAGTCTATTCTGTACAGGGGCAGAGAAAGCTCAGTGCTGGCAGAGTACTGGCACCTGCTTTCTCAGTCCCTGATTTTTTCTCATCTTCTTTTTTCCACTGGAATTTAACCTTCAGTATTTCCCTAGCTCCTACTAACTGAAATAAGGTGCTTTCCATAAGTACCCATGTTGTGCAGGAGGTAAGGAAGAAAAATGTGGAAACAGGAGATTGTTGTTATAACGTGGTGATGGTCACTTGTTGCCACCAACAGGTATCAGAAATCACTTCCTCACTCAGTAAATTTTAAAGTTCTGTGACAAGCCATTTTCCAAATAATATGAGTCAAAATTATAAGAAGGGAAAAATCTCCTTCATTGTTTCAGTGGCGTCTTTCTGTTCAGTCCTTGTGCCACAGGAAAGAAATAGTGTTTGCTACACCATACTTGCTTACTGCACTTGTTTTCCTGTAGTTTAAAGGGCAGACTGTGGTCTCTTCCATGTCTTGACTGAAACAGTTTGCTTAACCACTCAACAGATTGAGGAGTCTCAGTCTGGCTCCAGACTGAACTTAGATCAGCATTTCTAACCATTTACTTTTGTAGAGAAATATATTCTGCTCTTGCTCAGTGCCTACAGCTTTCCTTATCAAACTGTGTGTGATGCTATTGCACTTTTCAACTGTTGCTATCAATTCGGTCAACAAAAGCTTTGGTAATGTAAATGTTAAATTGCTGCAGTATTGATTTGGAGAGCAAGCTTTAAAATTAAACTGTTACATGTCATCCCTTTCTATTTTGTAGAATACCAGTAGCCTTGAACAATTGTAAACCATATTTCCACAGTTGAAATAGAAAACCCAGAAAACTAAGATGAATTTAGGAAACATTTTTGTTGCAGGAGTTTGGAAATCTGCTCAGAATACTTGACCCGTAATAGAGTAGTATTGGCAAAGCTGTTTGCCTTCAGTGTGATTAGTGCCAGATTTCTTAGTCATACTGAACTCTCTGTGAACTTTCTAAAAAGAAACTACAATTACCTTATTATTTCTGGGCAGATCACAGATTTCTAATTCTTCTGAGAAGTGCTGGACTTGTGCTGTGGGGCTAATGCGCTCATAGGGGCTCAATGTTCAGAATTACTTCTTTCCAAAGTCTGCATGTCCTTGATGAACCTCCGTCAGCCTCCTATAATACATGACCCACTTTAAACAGGTGTCTGAGCACAGTTTTTCTCCATGAAATACAGTGTCCTTGCGGTTTGTCCACTCCTTGCTTGGGGCTAGCATTCTTCACTCTTCGTGTCCCAGTATCTGCCTGAGCTTGGAGGCATTGTGTATACTCGGAGAGACTCCTCTGGATGAAATGTACTTAAAAACGTATCGTAACACTCCCATCAGCATAGATTTTAGCTTTATGATTAGTTGGGAACAAGGGGAACGGTGTAATTTAGGAGGTTATAAGATTTTTTTTCTAGCCACCACTACTTCAGACATCTTGTAGAGAATAGTAAGAGCTCTCCTTTTTAGGGAGAAGTGGGGCCATATCTGGACTTATCGCACAGCACACACAATTACTCAGCAGCATGGGCACAGATCTGATGCACAGATCCTATTCCTTGCTCCTGATTATCTGCTGAATGTAGAATGGTGTTCTCAACTGCAGGGATGGGTGCTTGTGGGAACCATTCTCATAATGAATTTCTGGCATTACGAAGTATAGCAGATGCATTTTCACTGGACAGCAGTCTGCAACAGGCATCTTTTGGAGTCCAAGATGTAATTTCTGACACAGGTCTTTGTCTGAACTGTTTTAGCTTTTGGTCATTGGAAACAAAGATCTGCGTCAACACAGGTTTATTGACCTCCTGGACTTGCTAGCTGGATTTGATTTGTTGTGGAAGACTTCTAGTAAGGTTTGTTCCTCAGTTTCACAGTGCTTATGTAAAGACTACCTGATGCAGGGCATCTTTGCAGATAATACCACTTCACTGTGTACTGTTTCTGAACTGTCCTGAACAAACTGCTTGTAAATAACAGACCAGAGGGACACTGCTCACTTAAAGATCATATAGAATTACACACAGGTTTTTTTCCTAGAAAAAGAAGTTGTCCGACAGAAGTAGGCAGCCACCTTTATGCAAAAAGAAGTGGCCCGAAGATTGCTATGTTAAAAGGTGTATAGCAAAATTTTTTTGTTGTTGCCTTTAAATACTGCACTTGTTTGAAGACTTTGTGGAACCATTTGTTGCATGTCCAGTTTCCATATGAGAAAGCATAAAAGATAATATTGATTTTTTTTGCCATGATCCTTTAACACTTCATGCTTTTCTTCTCTTGTAAATATTCAACTTTAACTTACTTCAACAAACAACATGTAATCAGGTGGCTTAGCTGAAAGACTATATATTTCTGTCCTCTTAAAACAACTAATGATGAAGTCTTTCTGCACATAAATTAGACTGTTAAATTAGAGAAAGTCTCTTCTAAACCATGCTAATCAGTCTGAAAAAATACTGCCCAAAAATGAATGTTTGTTCAAAGTAGAAAGTCCAAAGCCTTGATGTCCTTTATTATTTTTTTTTTTTAAAAAGCTCTAATCCCATTCAGTCTCTGATTTGTATTCATTTTAAAAAGGGTCTTGTCTAGTATTTTGCTCAGCAGCAAAACAGTGTTTGAGCTGAAGCTGCAGAGAGATAGTTTTTTGTATTTTAAATACTTTTTAAACACAACTCAGTCTGTCTTCCATTGTTCCAAAGTTAGAATAAGCAGTGAGTTTCTTGCCTGCCTGAGCTCTCAAACAAGCTGAATGACGTTCCTTCCTCTCTGGTCTGCACTGTTGTCAGTTCGGTTTCCAGTATGGATTCCCCTCAGCTCTGTGGAGGTTTGGTTTTAAATCAAAGTCTTCTTTCAGTGCTGCAGTTTTAACAAGGGATAATTCCTGACATTTTCTGTATTATTTATCTGACATTCTTCAGGTAAAATATTCACTAAACCATTCTCTGCTTTATGGTATTTTCTTTTCAGTGTTCCCGTTGTATCCATTGCCCATTGTGAGGTACTTCTGTGAGTGTTCCTTAGAGTAGATGGAAGGGGGGATGAGAGACATGAAATTTCATCTGCCAGGGAGGTAGTAAAAGAAGGGAGTTTCCTGCAAAGCCTGGACTAGTAACATTGGCAGGCAGCTGAAAGTTGTCCAGGCAGAGATAACACTGAGGAATGGATTACTGAACAGCCCCTTCCCCAGCTGATTGATGTAACCTGGTTTTATCCATCATTAGCAATCTTGGAGATATTTTTATCTCTTTTAAGCTATAATTTATGATACTGTTTATGATGGGTGTGAGCTGGATGTTTCTTTCAAGCAAACCTGTCTATATTTTTCTCTCTGGTCCCATGCGTTTACATACCTTTATAATTTCAAGGCTACCTGGAGAGAAGAGGAACTAGGGACTTTCTGCATATGAAAACAGATTGTCATGCAGAATATAACAGGCTGAGTCTGTTGACAGGGATTTGCTTGATTCTCTTTCCACAGGAGTGCAAATTTCAAAGTTCAAACCCAGTTCTAAGCAAACACTTTCAAACTTCTTGGCATTTTAGTGTGGGAGCCCCAGTAGCTCCTGTCTGTGAAGGATTCTGGCAGTTTTCTGTAGGCAGTAAACCACAGGGAGTCCAGTTGATTATAGCTAGGGTTACTGGTGAACCTTCACCCTATGCATGACAAAAATGGAAGTGAATTAATGGGATTCTGACACCCAACAGGTTATAACACCCCTGACAACAAGTCTCTGCTAGGAAACCAGAATCAAAGGAAAAATTACTCTCAAAACTCTGGCTAAAGCTGGAAACATACAGTACCATGCAGTGGTACTCATGAAGATCTGAGAACGGCACCCCGTCACCTCAAGGTGCTGTTACCTAACAGGATTGCTCATGTGGTGTGTCTGATGGCAGGAGTCCTTAACCTCTCACATGCAAAGATGCTGTTGACTGCCTCCCCTGAGACATCTCAATGTCATTTGTGCTGTTCCTCCCCTTGCTCCTTCTAGCAGTTAACAGACGCCTTTGTCAGCTCTCACCAGTTGCAGGACAGAGTATCTGGGTGGTGGGCTGTCCCTGCTCTGCTGTTTCAGTAGCTGTTATCTGTGCATGGGTGCCTCTTCAGGGGCTTAATCAGGCAAAATGAAAACGTGTGCTGAGTTGGAGCAGGATAACCTCCACGGTCATCTTTCAAAATGTCATGAAGCTGGAAAATGTTGTTATCAGGACCTGCTTCTAAGAATACAAAACATTAAAACCAGTATGTGTCTGAGATTTTCAAGATGTCTTATTAGCACAGTTCATTTTGGTAACTTAAAGAGGGACTACAGGAAACAAGGGGAGGGGCGTTTCATCAGGCAGTGTAGGGATGGGATGAGGGGTGATGGTTTTAAACTGAAAGAGGGTAGATTCAGACTAGATGTAAGGAAGAAATTCTTTACTGTGAGTGTGGTGAGACACTGGAACAGGTTTTCCAAAGAAGTTGTGGATTCTCACTCCGTGGAAGTGTTCAAGGCCAGGCTGGACGGGGCTTTGAGCAACCTGGTCTAGTGGAAGGTGTCCCTGCCCATGGCAGGGGGGTTGGAACTAGATGATCTTTAAGGTCCTTTCAAACCCAAACTGTCAAATGATTCTATGAACTGTCAGACTGACCATAACCTTTTTAGGTCCAAGCTCAGGGGTATTCCTCACCTGTAAGAGTTATTCTTGCACTGCTGATGTTTGCTGAGGAAGCACAGCAGGGTTGGAGCTGAGGCTTTGAAGGCTGTGTTGCTTAATAACGTCATCTGAAATATGAGATATTTGGCCTCAGCCAAGGACAAGGAGGCCCCTCAAAGTGCAAGCATGTGTTTTTTCCTTTGAGCATGTTAGTGGGATTGGTATATTTTAAATACAGTGGAGAAATGGAATGGAAAAAACAACAGCTGGTCCAGAGAAAGGCCAAATAAATTCTGCTGTATAAGCCTAGAGATACGGTTATATCATATGCAGCATTTCTTAAAGATATCATATCAAACAAAAAGAAATTATATCAAATGAAAGAATAGCATTTTGTTTCAAGATTAATTATTTCCCTTCCTCCTCCTCCCTCCCTTCCTCCTCCTCCCTCCCTTCCTCCTCCTCCCTCCCTTCCTTTTCCCTCCTCCCTTCCTTTTCCCTCCTCCCTTCCTTTTCCCTCTTTCCCTTAGTAATCAGAATTTAAACCAAACTAATTAGAAGGCATAGTTTAACGACCACTTCAAAGACCTATTCTGCGAGTAGCCATTTGTCTTTAACAACCCAGACATTATACATTAATTTAGTTGGGGTAATTTACATTTCTTAAATGTCTTTCGAACATTTAAAACTGAGATTTTTTTATTTTTCTTTTTATTTTTTTACAATTCAAGTTTCTGGAATTATGGGTGAACTGTAATGGCGATTTTCCACATATAACAAACTGCTTTGCAAGGAATGTTCACTTGCTCTGATGGATGGTACATTCATGAGAACCTGGACTTCATGTCCATGGCACACCTCCAGCATAAAGGTATTCAGACAGGTGCATGAAGATTGGGAGGTGAGGGAAATGAGGCACAAAATTTCACTGACTTGACACCCATCACCCAGTGCTGTCCACTACCCCATCTTGCTTTCAAATTTCATCTCATAAGTTGGTGCCAAAAAGATTGAGTGGACTATAGTATTTTGGGGAAGTATCTGCTTGCTTTGCGTGTTTTTAAGAATGGCAGATGAGCAAAGGAATGGATATGGCTATTCTATCCAGCTTTCACTTTTGTTCCCACATAATGGCTCATGCTCATGGAGTTTCTCAGAGTCCCTTCATAATGAAAATAAGTCATAATAGTTTTGAGTCATGACTGGAAAAAGGACTATTTTCTCCATAATTCTAGAGGAAGGAAGGAGGGGAAAAAAGTTTAAATTTAAATCCTGTTAACGTATTGTTACAAGGAAGACAGGGCTTGTGCAGTCCATTACAACAGCTGATTAGTTCTGTTATGAAATCAGTGTCATTACCTATTTGCTTGCAAATGCTCTCTGAATATTACCATCTACTGGTGTCTTCAAACTGATGTCATTTCTAGGGTTTTATATAGGAAAACTCAATGGTAGCAGGTGAAATGGTTAGAGATGCTTCTGGATTTTCTTGTAGGCTAGAATTTTGCTATGGAAACTGATTTGGTACTGCCATATTTCCAAGAGATCTGGAGATCCCAAGATGAGAGTGGGACAGGCACAGTGACAACCTAAAAGGGGTGAAACAGAACCGTCAGCTAAAATGTGTTTGCCAGGGGGTGTTGGATTACATTCCATTTTGGAAGCACAGGTCAGCTTTATTTGCTCTCTAATCACAGTACATTATCCAGCACAGTATGGTTTATATCCCCTTGCAGAGGCAATTGTTCCTTCTAGGTCTGGAAAACTTCCTAAGCTTACAGTTAGTTGCTATATCACTGCTCGGCACCAGAAAACAGAGGGCAGCAGAGCAGGGCTGTGCATCTTGGGTGTAGAAGTTGCTCATTGGGGTGCAAAAGCTGCTGTGAGTGAAGGGCATTGTGAGCACTGCTAAGCTGGCTGTGCCAGTATGGGGCTCTTAGCATGGATTCATCTTTCTCTATTCTCAGGTGGGTCTGGCACCTTGACTTTGGTTCTGTGGTGTCTCAGCCTGTCTGCTGTGCCACGTCCAGTGTGCTGCAATAATTTCTGGTTTGTCCTGTGTAAACCTACCTGTAGCTGAATTAATGAGTAGGTACAGTTTGTAGAATGACAGCATTGAAAAATTCCTGTACATGGCAGCAACACATAAAGTAGCTAATACAAATATCAAATTTCACCTTTGCTTTACTAAGAGCCAGTAGGGTTTTGGAGTATTTGTAAAGCACTGATTGCCATTTTTCTTTTTAGCTTTAAAACCCCTTTCCAGTCCTGTTAGTGGACACTACCTATTAACTGTGAGAAACTATTATGGGGAAAAAAGTGGTGAAAAGGAGTGTGTTTACATCCATAAGCTAAATAAAATATTGAAATACAGTTCTAAAACAAAGCCTGGCAGTTCATATAAGGAACACTAATGGACCTTCAGCTCCTTGGATGATTGAAAACCTTTTGTTTAAAAGTTACAAGGGGTACTCCAAATACTTTATATTTGGTTTTAGAATATTTTTCTTCGATCTCCTTCTCCTTCTGTGTGTTTTGGTACGATGTTTTCTTTGATGTGGTTACTACATACCTTCTGATCAGTTTTGGAAAAGATGGGAGGAAAAGACCTTCTGGTCTTTTTTGGAAAAGATGAGACCAGGAGGATACCTTCTGGTCAGTTTTGGAAAAGATGGGATTCTGTCTTCTACATTAATAGACCTAAAATAAGATGTAGAAAAAAAAGAAAGTGTAATCTAGATTATTTTTTTAGTATTCTCCTGTCCTTTTTTGTTATAAATCAGGATTTCAAGGGAGCCAAGAGACAATTTTTAAACTATTGGCTATAAGACCAGGAAATTCTTATTGTCAGTGCTCAGTGAACTAATCCTGTGTATATTTTAATGGATACTTCATTAATTTATATAAGTAAATGCATCCACATACATTTTTACTTAGACAGTTAGGACCTGGGGTCAGATTATTCCTTAACCTTTCAGTTCTGCAAATACTGAGACAAAGATCTGTCTGGAACCCTTTTATTTTTTAAAATTTTACTGGTTTTATATTTAAACATGAAATAATCTGTTTCTGTCTAGTGCTTTATAATCCAACTGTCATGTTATAGCTGGAGAACTCTCTCAAATTCAGTCTTGAAAAATACATTTTTAGCTGATTTCTTGACTTATTTTCACATATGGAAAAGTTAAAGTAGGTAAATCTATCTTCTTGAAATCTAACCAAGGTTTTTGTTGTGGTAGTGTCAAAGAATAAGAGGATGCCAGTTGGGATGGTTTCAACTAAGTTCCCATGTGTACAGGTATTCAGTAACCTTTCTGTTGATGTCTTGAAAGAGATTTGCAACATGTCACAGTTTAAACTGTACATTTTAAAAGCTGAACTAGAAACTATTATTTCTTAGAAACGCGAACATATTTGAGTAACTGAGTGATAAAAATACCCTTAAAATACTAATCCCATGCCAGAATGTGTAGCAGAAACATGACATTGTAAATTTATAGAATAGCCACAATGGTGAACATAAATAGACATCCTCCTTAATAACTTTGCTTGAAAAATTTTATTTAAAAGATGCCAGTGGTATTCCGTACACCATGTGTTCTGTTTTATAGTACTACTTTGTATCTGTAAGGTGAATGCTGAGCTGGCATTTACTCTTGTACTGTAACACTGTAGATATTCATGGCAACCACTATTCCTACAGAATGACACCATGTTTGTACTAATAAATTGATTACTCCAGTATTCTTTGGCATTGCCATAAAGTAGCACAGAACTGTCTGTGTGCATATATTTTCTCAGCCTCTTGAACAGAGTGGACTACTGAGAGGGATTCCTGGCCTGTGTCCACTCCTGTGCCATGCTCAGGAGTCGATTGAGAGCATGCTTGTTGACCCTCACTGAGGCTATGCTGGGAACTGTCCACTCTGATAGAGTAGGCAAACGCGTTCCAGTGCCTGGGTGTGTTTGTTCCCTGACTAGATTTAACTTACTGGGGTATGCAAAGCCTGATGGGGCAAGTCCTTGTTGGTTATTTTTGGTGAAAAGAGGAGGACTTGAGAGGACGGGGTGCCATTTTGCTCCATCAAGCTTCAGGAATGGCATTATATATCCATGGTACACAAAGATCACGTCACCTGGAGAGGAACCTAGTTAGTGGTGGATGCTCTGTGCCCTGGAAGAACATCTCTCTTGGGACAGTGAGGCTGCTGAGCTGTGGCGGCAAGTATGTCTTAGAAATGCAAGGATGCTACAGAAAGCCAAAGGCATCAGTCAGTGTTTTATAGCTAAAGGTCAAGCAGGAATAAGAGTTTCTCATTACTCCAAAATAGAAAAAGTCAAATACAAGTGTATGAGGATTGCTTCCCCATAGGGAAACATGGAAGGAAGTTTTCAGAAGTGATTTCTGCTTGCGGCTGCTGAGGTATGACCGGCGCATTGCTTTTTGTACAAAAAGTTTTGGTTCACTGGTCAAGCTGGAAAATAAGCAGGATTTGAGTGTAAGAGAAAAATTACATGTATGTTAGGTCACACTCCGAAACATGATTTTGCTGTGATGAAAAACAAAAAAAATAGAAGTTATTTCAGGTTTTAAACCGTTTTACTTAGGCGCAAAAAAAAAAGCGTTTTTAATTTCTAGGGTGAAATGAAACATTTTTAGCTTTCATGTTCTTCGCCTGTTTTAAGTAAACAGAACTGTATTCAGGCTGAAAATGGTTGCATAATTTTTAAAAAAGTCTCACTTTGAAATCATTGAAGTGAAATATTTGACTTTTACAGTGTTCCTTTGACAATCAATTTAAAAGTATCAACATTAATTTGAGGATAGTTTCGGTTGACTTGAATCTACATTTTTGCTGACAAAAGTAGCAGACTGAAAATTTTCCTGCAGCTCTGGACATATTCATGTGTCAGAACAGCACTTTTTCAATCACTTGAATGTACAGCCATAGAGGCAACCAGTTAAACATTGTAGTAACGTCAGAAATGAATTCTATAATAATATTTTGATGAATACTCTCTGTGCTAACTCATATCAAGTCAAGATTGCTGGTTGCTACTAACTGCTGTTACAGAATAGTGTTTCTGAGCCCTTTTTTAGTTGCAGGTTTGGGTGAGAAAAGAAATGAGTATTTTGTACAGTTTTGTTTATGTTTAATTGGCTAAACTTTCAGTGATCACTTGTGGCTCTTCTTTTGTTGGCTTGCTCGTATGTGTAGAAAAGTTAATTTTTTTGAACTGTTTTATAGATGCTTCATGGAACATCAGTGGTCAGGAAACACTGCTACAGAACACTTCTGTAACTTAAGGGAGTCAACTTCAATGGTTAAGACTAGTTAAAGAACAAATATGAGCTATACTGGATGCTACTGCTATGTTTAACCTCTTGCCACCTTTTTTCCCTCTCTGTTACCACACAGATATTATAATTTTTGTTCTCTTTTTACCAGGGAGTGAATGAATCAAATACTAGAATTATAAAGAGAGGTGAAATGTAATGTCTTTTAAGGTACTATAAAAATAATCTCTGTGTATAGTAAAATGTGTCTGTGTCTATAAAGTATAGGCCTGATGTATTCGTAATACTGCACAAGTGCAAAAAACTGCAAAATTACTATTTCCAGTAATAGTAGCTGAGATGGAAAAAACTGCCATTGACTTTCAGAAGTCAGTGGAGATAATGAAGGGCAAATTTGCTCAGTGTTTTTAACAATGTGATTTGGAAGCTGGAGAGAGTCAGTTATTATGGAATATTGTTAAGTTTCTGTTTCTCTACTGAGCCTATTTAGACTTTGAGCCCTCCCCATGACAGAAAACTTTATACGGAGAACATGAAACTCCTTGTTTAACTACAAGAGACTGTCCCAGAGCAGCTACTCAATAGCTGTTAGGTTTTCTGTATAGACTTAATATATGTAGGTGGTGTTCCTTCATGGTACCCAGTAGGATGTCTGGAGGCAAGGATACATGCTGTGGGCTTGGGAAAGTGTGGAAATATAAAGAGCTTGTACCTGTTGGTGACCTAGTTTTGGCACAATAGAGAGGACCTGTTTCAGTCGCTAAATGTTTTTGGAGTCTGTTCTGTCCTCAGCCAGCCCATGTATAGGTAAGTGGGCCCTGTCCCAGTATGTAATTGAATGTGATTCATTCCACAGTGCACCTAGGATGGGGCAGATTTCAGCTCTTTTGAAGTGGTGTCATATCCTGAATTTCTGTATTTTGTAACATTCATGTCACAAATACAGCTGACAAAATCTGCCACTTGCAAAGCAGTTAATGCTCCCCTCCACTGAAAAATCTCTCCATGATTCAACATTTTAGTCAGAAGAATATGGATAATTAATTCACAAGCTTGAAGGAGTCTGATAGGCACAACTGTCTGCTTGCTGGTTTTGACTCAGTGATATCTGTTGCTTCCTGGGGGATGAGCTGAGCAGTACTTTCTGAGCTGTCTTTGACCCAGAACAAGTCCAAGCAAAGTGGAGGTGGTGGAGCACAGCATGCCAATATCTGAGTGTGAAAGAGTTGGCCCTAAAATGGCATGAGGGGCTCAGGATGCCTGGGATTGCTCATGGGAATCACAGCTGAGCTGGAACCTTGCAGTTCATCAAGGGCAGCTGGTTTGTGTTTCAGGAAGAGAAGAGGCGCAGTTAGGGCAAGAAGTGCAGAAGAACACAAAGAGATCAGGCCAAGCAGGAGGACAGAGATGGGTGACATGAAATAGCTTTTCTTCATCAGCCGTGCTTTTCACAGACATTTACAAACCAAACTGCTGAGATTCAGTTCTTGTTAACTTGGAAGTTTCTTTGTGAGGGTGAAGCTATGAGCTGGAGCAAAGTCACAGCCCGCAGAGAGGCTCATTCTGTTTTGGGACCACCCAACAGGCTGGGTAAGCACTGGAGTGGTGGCATCTCGTGGCTGCTCTATGCTGCGTGTGTGTGTTCACCTCAGACTTTCTGTTCCTTCAGGAGAGGAGGCAGGAGCAGCTGGTCCCAGCTGGTTCTGTACTGGTTATTCTCAAGCAGAGGAGGGATGCAAGTGTCTGGTTTGGCTGTATTTACTGACAGGAAATGATGAGCCAGAGAGAAGTTCCTGCAGTGGTCAGCTCTTGGAGACCTAGAGGAGGCTTTTAAATCCATGCAACATTTCTGATTCTGCATGGAGGAGCATAAACAGGCAAAATAGTGTTGGGCGTATAGGTTGTGTGGTGATGGTGATAGTACAGGGAGGATTTTATTAAGGGTATTTTTGTGGAGGGAGTACTTCCTCAGTTGTTGCAAAGCTGAAAAAGCCAATATGAGCATCTTGTGTGTATGGAGAAGCAGTCTGTCCTCTCTGGGGAGGTGTAGAGAGCTGAGCCAGACTTCAAGTGGGAAGAGAGGCCTCTTGTTTTCCACCAAGGGGAATCCCAAACCCTCCTCTTCTGCTCTGCAGCTGTTTATTCCCACTGAACCCACAGGAGATTTATACCCTGGCTGGAGGATGGACCAATGTGGAAGGAAGCACATGTTATGGACTGGAGGAGAGCGTTAGGCTGACATACCTTCCTCCTTTGCTGCACTTCAGCTTGTGGTTCTGTTGGGGAACAGAACAAAATGTTTCATCATTTTGGGACTTTGGTGGTTATCTGTACCATGCAGAATTCAGTATCTGATAAAAGAGGAGCTGTGCAACATTTCTGAAGTAAAATGTTTGCACAGAGAACTTCACCGGTTTACTTATAATCCCTGAATCATATGTGATTATTCTCAGTCATTCTTTCTGGAAGAGAGGACTGCTAATTTTTACAAGTTTTAGATTCAGTTAGTACTGTGAATTTAAATATATGTTTGTGTACATAAGCTTCCTAATGCTTTTGCCCAAGAGGTATGGCTCTCCCTAGTTCCTGTGATACAGCAACCCAGCCTGCTGCTGGGTACACAAGCTTATTAAAGCCAGGAGATGGAGGCCTCTTTCAGCTGCCCCTTGAGTCGTAGTGGTTGGTTGCAATCTGCACAGCTTGAAAACCACGTTGCTCTCTTATCTCAACCACATGCAAAGAGCAAACCTTCCATTTGAATCACACACATGCCCAAATCCTTAGAATTACAGGTAATCCTTACCTGTCCTTTGTCTCTTCCAGCATAATTTTGCTTTTTTGTGGCATCTTTCCTTGCATTGATTCTCTCCACCATTCCTACATTCTCACCACCTCTTGGAGTTGGCATTAGGGCAGCCTCTTGTGGAAATCACTTAGGTAATTTTTAAGAACTAATGGGCACTCCAGAGACCTGTGTTGCAAATTTCTAGATCCTCCTTGTTCATAACTGTCTTCCTGTCTGTATGTCCAAGAAGCTCCACAAAACCTGTATCCTTCTAGAGTTTCAGTGCTTTCACTGCTGAATTCGGTAGTGCCTGCACAAACTTTACCTACAGCATGCAAGCTTAGGGAATAGAATCATAGAATCATTTAAATTGTAAAAGACCCTTAACGTCATCAAGTCCAACCAATAACCTAAAACTGCCAGGTCCACCCACTAAACCATGTCCCTAAGCACCGCATCTACATGCCTTTTAAATACCTCCAGGGATGGTGACTCAACCACTTCCCTGGGTATCCTGTTCCAATGCTTGACAACCCTTTCAGTGAAAAAAGTTTTCCTAGTGTCCAATTTAAACCTCCCCTGGCACAACTTGAGGCCATTTCTTCTTGCCCTGTTGCTTGTTACTTGGGAGAAGAGATTGACACCCACCTTTCTACAGCCTCTTCTCAGGTAATTGTAGAGATCAGTACAGTCTCCCCTGAGCCTTCATTTCTCCAGGCTGAACAACCTCAGTTCCCGCAGCCGCTCCTCATAATACTTGTGCTCTAGAGCCTTCACCAGCTTCATTGCTCTTCTTTGGACACACTCCAACACCTCAGTATCTTTATTGTAGTGAGTAAGATCCTTGTAGCCTTTTAGCATTATTCCTGACTTAAGCAGGTTAGTGACCTCTGATCACCAACATATAACAAGTTGGGGTTTTTTTTTTATTATGTGAATGAATTTTATGGAACATTTTTTTGATAGAAATTCTTGGAGTCTAATTCAAGAGTTTCTGGATAATATTTGGTTAACTTTGATGGAAGGCAGATCGACCCTGACAATGCCCAGACAGCTACTTCAGGATGTCACATAAAGTTATTTACATTCATTTTTTGCAAATGAATTTTCATATAGATATGTTAATAGAAGAAAAATTATCCATAAAGCCCATATGTTTAAATTCTCACTTGCATCATAATGGGTCCACAAAACTGCATTTCTCCATCATTTCTAGATCAACAGTTCTAAAATTATTTGGTGAGAGATGCTAAGACATAAATATAATTTATTGGGAATTTTTAATCTGCAAATTTGTTTTACAGGGAGATATATTCTGTTTCAGAAGATACTTGGTTTTCATCAAATGAAAGTAGAATTGTGCTGCAAATTAAATTGTTATCAGATGTCATTTTATAAGGTGCTAGATTACTTCATAGAAAAGTCATCTTATTCTTCTAATCCATCACATCATTGTTTTCACCAAAATAAGAGGAAACAGCCACTGAAGTTACCAAGTGAATGAGCATGGAAAGTTCAAATGACATTGAATAATGTAATTCTAGAACAGCATAGAACAGCATTTTACACATTTTTTGTCCCTTATTGACTTGGATTTAATCCCTAGGAAAAAAAAAAAAAAAAAGACCAGATAGAATGAAAATTGTGCTTGCAAAATGTAGACAGCTTGAGGTGTAGCTGTTTCCCAAGATGCTGTTCTTTGTGTACCTCCTGATGTTGGTGGCCCAGAACATGCATCATTCCATCTTTCCAGTGTAAGTGGTAATGAGCGGCAGACACACTCTGCAGCACTATCTGATTAAGTGCATCAGTCAGCACAGGTTCAATTTCAGCTTCATTCTGCATTATAGTTGTGTGACTTCACTGTTTGATACTTCATGTTTTTGACAGTAGGAATGTTAAACAAAGCTTGCAAAGTTGTAAGCTTTCTTTCTCCATGCTTATTTTTGTTGGGACTTGAGGGTTGTTAATGTGGGGAAGTATGTGATTAAATGGCTTTAAGTTTCCTGTGTGAACACTGCTTCACACTTGGAAAGCATTTGTGTGATTTAGCTTAGCCTGTTTTAGAAATGCTTATAAAAAGAGCTGGTTTGGTTACCTATTCTGTTTTAAATTTACATTGTTTTGTGTGTTTTATAACAATTTTTCCATATAGCCCTTACTCTCACATTGTCAGCATGCAGGTTAGTTTTGTTATGGATATTTGTAACTACGATTGTATGCATAAGAAGATTGTATGTGTACAAAATTTCTAGTGTATAGTGTATTTGATTTCACTGAGCTTTTCTAGATAGCTGCCTTATTTATTTCAGCAGAGATAGTTAGAATAAGGGAAGAGGCTCACTTACTGTGTTTGAGTTTTGTAAATAATTAGTAATTTCTTGCAGTAAATCAGTTATTAGTGTTACTCCCTTCATGAGTGAAAGAGAAGGTCCCACCTTCTTTATCCAGGCATGTGGTATCTAGAGCACAGTCTTGGGAAACCCCAAGTCCTTTATTAGATCTAGCCCAAAGCTGATCGGATAATACTCACTTTTCAGAAAACTCTTTTGGTTTCTTCTGCCTTACTATCCTTTTAATTCTTATTAGCTGAGTCACTCCTCAGCCTTTCCTCTAGGGTTGGACTTATGTATACTTTTCAGTGCTAGGTTAATGTTCTAAATGATGATTTCACATGTTTCTTCGTCTCCCCTTGTACAATGATTTTGTTCAACAGAGCAGAACTCACACCAAAACCATAGTGGTTTTGTTAATACTTAAACTAAAGGGACATCTTAGAATCAAGACAAAATGAAAGTTATAGGAAAAATAATAATGTAGCAAGTTCTAAACAGTGTGGGATTTATTAGTTTAGCATTTCTAGTATTTTCATACCTCATGTCTGGAGGTGTAGTATTTTGACTGAATATTATAGAGTGGTAAAAATGAAAGAGCTCTTGCACAGAGAGGAGATTAGGTTTGATAATGAAGACATAGATCAGTACTACTATATTTTGTCTGACAGCCTCTAGCTGTAGACTGCATTATCTTCTTCTGGGAATTTCCAGACATTTTCACCTTGCTTCTTCAAAGCCCTGTGTTTCTATCTCCAAAGGTGTTGAAAGGTGCCTGTGTACAGTTGGCACCTTGAGGTCCTTTTGTGTTGCACGGTATGCTGCACTCTTCCTTAAGCAACACCTACAGGAAACAAAGATGGAAGAAAGTTTTTGATATGAAAATCTCACATATTGTCTTTATGTGAGGTGAATCATATCTGTTCTTTAAGGGTATTTTGGGGGAGGTGGTGTGTGAAGCAGAAATTAACCAAAAACCCTAATCAGGTAACATTTTGAGTGGATGAGTTGATCAAGGTGAAGAACTTGAACGTTTTTTATGCTGAAACTATTGTTTGGGGTTTTTTTTTAAATATTAGAAAGCTCTTTCTTAATAGGGATTACAATTTACAATATAGTTCTGTTATTACCTAATGAAAAACAAAATTGATTTGCTAAAAGAGAGAATATAACTTTTCATACCTACACAGAAGCTATACAGGTTTGACCTGTACTGAAGTTTGTGTAATACTGTTTTTTCATATATAGTTGAGCCTTACAGATAACTTAAAATCTTGACTTGTAGCTGAGAGTTAAGTGTCGTATATGTTGTTGAATTAGTCAAGTAGGATTTGTATGGATGGTTTCAGGGGACACTTTTATTTTTCACTATCTGGATTTCGATTTTAATTTTGCTGAAATTCATCAACCTTTTTTAACTAGAGGTTGACAGAATGTTATCATCTACACTATTTCTCCTGGTTATGCAGCGATATGGCTGGTTATTACATGTGATTTATAGAACATTGTATGTGACTTGTTTGGCTGAATCAGGTTTTCTAATAAAAGTTTCATATGTGCAAAATTATCTCCCACAAGGGGTAGAAACTTCTGAGTATTACTGTTGAATTTCATGCAGTTTGTTTGTTGAATCTCTTGCCAGTCATCTTTTTCTTTAGCCTTAGACTATCCTGGGTATACTTTCAGCACTACCTTCATTTCTGTTCCTAAGGACTCCAGCACTATACCTACCTGTGTTTTATCTCTTTCTCAAAAATACATGGAAACCCTCAGGATTCAGGTAGCTCCTTTCTCACTTCTGCTACTTGTGGAGTGTGCTGTGCTCAGCAGTTATGATGGAAGAGTATGGGGAGACAGGCTTTTCTCAGACAGGATTGTTAGTTACTTGGCCACAGACCATCCATCACTACTTGGGTATTCCTGAACAGGTGGGCTCCATTTCTGTACAACAAGGTGCCTCAAATTTCTCAGGAAATCTGAAATCACTTTCAACACTTTTCTAATTTAAGGTAAAAACAAGCTGAAACTGTTTTGCTTCAGAATGAAGAGCTTAACAGAGACAATCATCATTTGGAGAGACATAAAAGCAATAGAACCATAGTTAGTAGCTGCCTGTGTGTTAGTGTAGTTCCGAGACGTTCTCCATCTTTGCTTCATCTAACTAAAAAAGCTGTCAGAAGACTTCACACAGCAGGGATCCAGTCCTTAGATGACACTCTTCCAGGTTAGATCCCTGCACAGGAGAGAACTGGTCACTGAGGAGGTAGTTTTGTCTTCAGAATCCTCTTGCTACCTGGCATTAATTTTCACAAACTTAATTTCTTCTGAGATTTTCCTGCAGTACAGAACCTTATACTAAACCAGGACTCCAAACTTTTCCCTGAGGGTTTTTCACTGTTGCAGTCTGTATGGCTTTAAACATTTTTACCTCCTGTGCTATCACCTGACCAGACAATAAACAAAACTCATTAGATGTAAATACAAAGCCTGACAGCTGGCATGATGCTTTATTTGGCCATAAACAAATCACTTAATCAGCAGTCTGAACAGATTTTTTTGTCGGATAGCTGTGAGGAAGGTTTTTCTCAGCACAAAACCCTTAAAAATGTAGATGCTGAGAACTGCGAAAAAAGAATGCTGAAAACCATGCAAATGTATGAGACACTAATGTTTGCAGCTTATAAATAGCCCCTCATAGAGGTGACTTGTAGTAATTGAACAAAGATTGAGGAAGACAGCAGGACTGATGGTGCTGCCTGGGTTAGTGTGGTTAGGGCAGTGATAGTCTGTTTCCCATCTCTTAAAACAAAATCCTCCAAACACTAAACAAACAAAATCATATAAGCAACCCACTTAATTTTGTCTTTACTCACAAATTATATTCTTCCATGTAGACAAGTGGCAACTTCCCTTATTGAGTAAGTTTTACTAGCTGACATATCTACAGGACAGAGTCTGTTTGGGTGCACAGAATAACACTGACAAGTGATTTGGGTTGGTAATCACAAAAGAAATCAATATTCTTCAGCTTTATATTGTGCCAGTGTGTGGATAGTAAAAATTATAAGCTTACATGCTTACTGAAATTTATTTACATTTAGTCAAACTTCTCTTACATTCAGTTATTTGTTATGCTGTTTGTCTTGCCAAGCAGGTCAAAAATCTTACGGTTCTTTGTCCTTCACAAGTAGTACTTTCAGCATCTTTTGAAATGCAAATGAGTGCATGCAAAAATAAATCTACTATCTATTTATTATAAATCCACAATTTTTATTATTATGTAGAATACATGACATTTTTCATAGTATACAATTTCAGCTTTGTACGGTTTCCTTTAAAAGGTAGCCCAGGGACGTATAGATTTTCATCTAGTAGAATGAATCTGTCTGGGTTAGGTTTGTAGGTTCGTTTGTTTCTCAGTGTTATGTGCCTGGTACTGGCTGAAATCCTTCCTGTACTGTGGTGCAGTGATAACTGGTTACAGTGTGTGTCAACTCATGGAGCTACTGTGTACTGACTACACACTTGCTCACTGCAGCTCAGTTCTAAATGTGTGATGTGGCTGTGGTAGTTTTGGTTATTAGTGTGGCATATTTCAATTCTACACATTGATTGTGTTATCAATACCAGCATTTCTTTCTCCTAGAGATCCAATTTCTATAAAGCCGTGCATCTTCTTTTACAATGAGAGATGTATTTACACATCATTAATAGTCTAATGGTGCCTCATTTTGTAGGCACCATCATGGCACACGAGATGCCATGTTCTGTCTGCACTTAGGTCTTCTAAAGGGCAAACAGCACAGTCGTGACAGAGGAATAATAAGATGTGCTGGTATGAACACGGGATTTGGGACCTAGCTGCCAGATCATCCATTTTTCAAAAGAAGAGTAACTGTCTGGGTTACTGTACCTCAGCACTTGGTAGTGCTGGGAGGTGGAGATGATCTGGATGATTGTCCCCTGCCACACAATAGTAGGGGTAATGCTGGACAGACTGTAACCTTTTCAAAGCAGGAGCTGTCTTTCTGGCTTGCAGATGTGCCCCATCTGGAATATGGACATCCTCTTCCATACATGAGATGCCAAAGGACTACTGCAGTATCTGTAACAGCAACAAGTACTCCTGATCCTTCCTAGGACTCCAGGAATCCCAGTACTGTAGAAGTGTTTCTCTGGCTTCTGAGTTGGAAAAATGCCACCACTTACTGTCAAACTGGCATCTCTCACTTCTTTTTTGGGCTTAGGAGTATTTATATCCCAGATATTACCCTGGTGACACAGCGAGCTGGCATTCAAAGCTAGAATGAGTGGAGAGTAATTGGCCTCACTGACTGCAGTGAAAGATTGCTAGTAACTCTACAGAGCAAAGACTTCCTCCCAGAAGGCTTTGGATGCACAGATCCCAAAATTATAGTGGAAACAGTAAGTGTCTCTCCAGTCAGTCATTCATGACAGCATCTGAGAAGCTCACGGCCGTCTGTGTGGCTGGTATTTAGATGACACCTACTGGTGAAGTGTCCCACTATTTGGGGATATTTTCCAAGCACAGGACAAACCATTCATGGATGTGCTCAGCACTGGGCCATCCTGCTTGGGAGTAAGAGCTTCTTGTAGAGAAAGCGTATCCTTTATCTTAAACTATCAATTTGTGTCATTAAAGAGTTTAGAACCAAACTATAGAAGAGAAATTCCTTGAAAACGACATCCCCAGTTCAGTTTTTTCAGCTGGGCTCTGTCTTGCACCTTAATCACTGGCTTTTGAGTAGGGGTAACTTTTGGATGCATGTTTAATTCATCTTGGGGGGGATACTGAACTTTACTGTACAGGGCCCTTAGCAGGCTGGTGTCACTTTGGAGTTGGCCCTGCCCTGCTGTGGTGGTAGTAGGTGACAGGCAGAAGTTCTTTCCAACCTATATCATGCAGTGATTCTGCAGTGCTGTCATTCTGTCTGCAAGTGTTACAGCCATACCCTTCAAATCAAGCTGGAAAATATTTTCAAGTCGGCATTGCTTCTTACTCTTTCAGATACCCTCAGCTTTTTCAAACAGCAGCAGCATTGGAGGGAGAGATGGGAACAAAATCATATGGCTGTCAGAAAAGTTTCTCGGCGCTCTGTCAGCAAGGAGCGATGGGTGGAGACGCTTGTGGTTGCAGACAGTAAGATGGTTGAATATCATGGAAGTGAACACGTGGAATCATATATCCTCACTATAATGAATATGGTATGTACAGTATTTCCTTTTTTTAAATAGATAAATGAAGCAAATTTAACTTGATTATTTTAATGATCACCTTGAAACATTGTTCACTGAAAGAAATGTAATATTCATCTATATTTACTGGAACTTTGTACTTCAAAAGCATTTTTACCTTATATTTTGCATAGGTGTAATTTTTCTCTGGATTTTAAGTGAGAGAAGTTTCATAGCTATAAAAGCTAGCACTAATTTTTCCAGTGAAATTTCCTGTCTCCTCTGGAACCTGTTGCTCTTGGTGATTTCAGGTTGGTAGCTACAGCAGCAGAGAGAAGTTCTACAGTTTTAAGCACATGGACTTTTTCCCATGTCTGTGGATGGGAAAGGAACACAGGAGCCCGCTGGAAACTGTAGTAACTTAGCAAGAGCTAAAATACCAGTGTGTTACTGTTTTGGTCACAGATCCAAACATTACCATATGAGCTATTGTGAACAAAGTTAACTCTATCCCAGTTAAAACCAGTACAACTGTTCTTCCAGATGTGTCCTGCATATAATACAAAGTCCATGTTGGGAAAAAAAAATTAACTTTCGGTGTTTTTCTCTGTGGCAAGTTTGAAAATACACATTCATCTGAGAAAAGCAATAGCATTGCATGAGACTGCCTACAGAGATGTCTTCTGTTATTGTCTGTATCATAGTTGATATTAACCTTGGAAAGTCTACTGAAGATGTCTTCCGTGTCGTTATCATGGTATGTGTGTAATATATGTGAAATTAATCGTAGTGCAATTCTAGCCATGGTAACAGATCTATCACTCATGTTTATACAGTATGCTCCCAACTGTGTCCCAAGCAGTCTGTCTAGCTACTGAGGCAGTGAGCCTGATTAAACAGACACAAAGCTGATTTGAGCACGTGAGGTTTTGTCCACACAGAGAAAATATGTGGAATAAAACCCTGTCATAATCAGATTCAGGAACAAACAAGTCTTGACATTTTCTCTGCGGTCTGTACCTGAGATGGTTAGGGTTACTCACCGTGATCAGTTTTCAGTTTAGTACCTTGGAAAAGACCCATATCAAAGTCAGACCTTTGTAAACACAATTTTAATTTCATGTCAGTAATTTCTCCTTTAACAGTCTTCTCCAAAAGAGTTTTGAGCTAAATTCAATCCTTTCTGTCCATTCGTATTTCTTGTCATATATGGCATAGCTCACATATAGATAGGTTATGACTATCTTCTGATCCTATTATCTCTTCTTCTGCCTAATTGAGCATTGTGATGATGTTCTGACATTTTATTTGGGTCAAATTTTTGCTGAGTTCAGTTCTTGCTCTTGTCTTATGGGGAATTTTTTTTAAAATGGATTCACTGCCTTTGCTTTTGTTCTTATTGTCCTCTTCTGTGCTGTGAAAACACAAGAGTATCCATCATTTAACTGATTTCCATTTTCCTAATACTAATTTTTCCTTTGTTGTGGCAGAAGATATTTCTTATCAAATCAACAGAGGATGATTTGACACACTGGGTTTTTTGCACACTGAGTGGACCTCTCCATCAGTGTTACATGACTTGAGATATTGTGTTCATTTCTGCTAGTGCTTTTTAAGAACATTGAAGTTCTTGAAATGGAAATGGACATAAAATAACCTTGTGTGTGCTTTTGCTCTTTAGTTTAGTACTTTTGCCAAGTCCTGTATCTTAATTCATTTGGCAGAGGTGCCCTTTGCAGTAGTTCTAACACTTGTTGCCTTTCAATAAACTTTCAGTGAACTGAGTTGAGGATTTAAAAAATAAAACAACACCCACACCCCAGTACGAACAGTGTGCTTGAAGTAAATGTCATGTTTTCTCTCTAAAGTCCTGTTCTGTTATTGAAGAATCAGTTAATCTCATACCTCCTGGTTCTGGCACAGGTCACAGGATTGTTTCATGATCCAAGCATTGGCAATGCAATTCACATTGTGCTGGTCCGGCTTATCCTCTTTGAGGAGGAGGAGGTAAGGTTTTTATTTTTCTCAAAATGTCAGTTGAAAAACTTGGGAGTTCAATGCATTGAGGCATATTTATGGAGAGGAGGATTTCTTTGCTTAAAATAATCTGTTCATTTTATTCTTCTATTAGTCTTTGGCATGTCTGGTTTTAGAATAAATGCTGCCCTGGATAGCAGAGTAGATAGCTGATGACTGTGGTGGTTTGAGGCCAGAGAGCAACTAAGCACCACACAGCTATTCACTGACCCCTTCCCTCCCAGCATTGGGAAGGAAAAAATGAATCAAAAGGCTCAGGAATCAAGATAAGGACAGGGAGAAGTAGCTCACCTATTATGGTCACAGGCAAAGGACAAGAAGGGGGAAGAAAAAGGACATCACTTTAATTCAATCAAAACACTGACAAAAACACCACTTGACAGTGGGACAGTGAGAAGCATTACCCCATCTTAAAAACACTTCCCCCCACCCTTCCCTTTTTCCCCCAGCTCAGTTTTGTTCCTGATATCTCTACCTCTTCCACCAGCAGTGCAGGGGCAGGGATGGGGCATGCAGTCAGTCTGCCACTTCTTCCAAGGCAGGGGGAAGCACTTTTCTGCATGTTTCCCCCTGCTCCACATGGTTTGCCTCTTATGGGAGACAGTCCTCCACAAACTTTTACCACCGTGAGTTCTTCCCTTGAGCTGCAACGAGATGCTGCAGCATGGGTACCCCCATGTGTAACAGTCCTCCCAGCACCGAACTACAACAGTGGAGGCTTCCTTTTCCCATAGGGTCCTGGCGTTCTTTGGGGCCAGCTGCCTGTTCTAGTGTGGGGTCCTCCACAAGCTGCAGGCAAAACAGCTCCACTGGTGACCTCCATGAGTGGCAGGGGGGTGGCCCTGACATCTCACCACGGGATGCAAGGGTGCTCTCTGCTCTGGGGCACCTCTCCCCACTTCCTCCCCCTCCCTCCTTCCACTTACCTCAGTTTTCACATAGTTGTCCTTCTCGTCACTCCTCCTCATAAGTCCCAGCCACCCCTCAGGTTGTTCTTAAGACACAGCCACGACTGCTAATTGGCTCAGCCTTGGCCAGAGATGGGTCCAACTTGGAGCTGGGGGAACTCTGAGAAACTTTTCACAGGGACCACCGCTGTAGCCCCATCCCCTTCTACAAAACCCCCCTCCAGACAAACCCAGTACATAATTTAAGGTATTTCTGCATAAAATCACCAAGGAAATCATTAGGAGTGTGGCAATGGAGTTCCCTCATTGTCAAAACAACATGGGATACTAAGCAGGACTAGATGGGAAATACTAATGTGTGCATCATCACACAGAATCTAGTTAGCTAGCATTACCTGGAATGTGCCATAAAGTAAAATGCTACAGTATTTGCAGGTCTCTGTAGAAGTAAATCTCTTATTGTGCAGCTCAAATACACCTTTTTGATTTTAGATCTCTTTCAAAACAAAAAAATTAGGACTAATTAGATACCGATTACAGTAAACTAAAGCTATATATTGGTAGCTTCCAATGTCTCTCATTTACAACTGTGTTGCTACATGTTTAACTATGTGATGATTGTCACCATTTTATAGTTATTTTAAAAACACTGTGCATGACATAGCTTGCTCTGACTACAGGAACGCATTAAGGGATTTTTCTTAGTGGCTTATGGACCAGATGGTCCCAGTGCTATAGAAGGCAGTGAACCAAGCCATGGGGCCTGGCTGTGTCTTCTGAAATAGTTATTAGGATAGACTCTCTCCTTATAGTTGTCAGTGTAAGAATATGCTGGCCAAAACCTGTAGTTTTCATTTTAACAGGACAATTAGGACCTAAAGCCCAGGGTGACCTTCAATTAAGATTACATGCTAAATTTCTGTGGCTGTTTCGTTGGATACATAGATACATGTTCAGTTGAGCGTGGCAGTGCTGGAAGCAGCAGTGTTGGATATCTTTCAAAATTTGATTTTAAGTTACCCAGAAATTACTACCTGGTAACAATGTTATTTAGATACTTTGTAAAAAGCATTAGTTAAGTTGAATAAACTGAGACCATACAGTGAATGTCCAAGATCAGAAATGAGAAAATACATTTTTGAATGAATTTATTTTGCATACTTTGAATTTCAGAAGAAATTTCAGTAACTTGCAGGTATGCTATGTAATAACGAGGAGGAAACATCTATGACTATCTTGTTTTTCTTTGGAATTGAAAAATACTGTGAAAGCAGTACCCCCTTAGAAGCATAATTATTCCCTGAGCATGACACTGTTCACATAATATTGAGTGGCAAACTTGAGTATGAAGTCCCCCACTAATTAGTCTTTAGCTTCCCTATAGAGGAAGACTTGCTTTCAGGAGAATACAAAGTGCTCGTTTGAAAGTTTCAGAGTTGGATCTTACAAAGCTCACTTACCAGAAAATATGTGAATTTCTGCATTTAATTTTTCCTTTAGCAGTACCAATTACAAAAATGTCAACATTTTAACTTAATACTCAATGTGAGTTAAATAGATGTCATTGCTCCTAATGATGGCCCAAAGTGTAGGCAGAGGCATAAACAATTACCTTTCAGAGATTACCCAGCTTCACAGCTAGCATCTCTGACATATTATTGCAGTGCAGTGTGGTCTTTACAATAATATTTTCCTTCATTTTTCATTAGCAAGGCTTGAAGATAGTTCACCATGCTGATAAGACACTTGCCAGCTTCTGCAAATGGCAGAAGAGTGTCAATCCCAAGAGTGACGTCAACCCTACACACCACGACGTGGCCGTCCTTCTAACCAGGTATGACAGCAGTTTGGTGGCTGGTCAGTTCTGGGTTTTTTGGTGATGGTATTTTTTTATAGGCTTATGCTATCATTTAGTTCATCCTACGTATAACCCAGTAAAATGGCCTGATGAAGACATGCTGTTTCTGAAACAGTGTTAATGCAGAAATAACCTAGTGTGAATGTGTGTGACACTCATACAGGCAGAGAATATGAGCTGTGTTATAAAAACGTGATTAAAGTTAGACCTACTGTACCTTTGAAAGGAATTGTTTTTAATTTGTTTTCAAAGTACATATAACACTTCATGTATGCATGTGGGTGGTTTATTATAGTTGCATCTTAGTCAGGAAATTGAGATCTGTGTGTCCCAAGAGATTAGCAATTTGCAGAGCTCAGATAATTTCCCACACTTGTTCCATCTCATTTTGTCACTTCTCTATTCTTCGAGGCAATATACCAAAACAACATAGCATGTAGATGAAAAACTCCCTAACAACAAATCCTAAGTAATACACAGGTGCAGCTCAGAATGGAGGAGTATTTTGCACAGGACCATTTATTTTTAAACTTTAAAGTGTATGATTTTAAATATTATCTCCGTATTTAAGGACACACAAATATTTTTATGTGTGAGCAGGGGAGGCACAGAAAACTTAAAGGTGATGTCTGAGGTTACATAGGGAGTTTGTGGCAGGGCATGAAACAGAACTTGTACAGGTCCCTAAAAAAGGATCCAGTTTGCACACAAGCGAGAGAAAACATTGGCTCTGCAAAAAAAAGGTCCTAAGTTAAAGTCTATTAGGCAAAGAAAAACCCCAACACCAAAAAACCCCTCAAGTGGTACCATAAAGAAGGGAGTCAACAAATCTTAAGAATGAGAAAAAGAAGTCTAAAAATGATGTGTGGTTTACTTCTCCAAATAAACAGGCTTCAAACAGTTCACTTGAATGAAGCTGAGTTATGACTTTAATAAACCTTACCTCAAAACACTATCAGAGATGGAGATTTTAAAACAACTTCTTACACAGGTTGACAATAAACATACGTATTTAGGCACTACAGTTGTTTCATATACGTTTGTAAACGTGTTAATACTATGCTTTACCTAAAATGCAAATTAGTGCTGATACATTATAGGATGGAGACTTATGACCCAATGTAAGAGAGACTCTACAGTTGATTTTAAACTCCTTTAATGGTATGTCTCTCTTCTGGTTCTAGAAAGGACATTTGTGCTGGCATGAATCGTCCTTGTGAAACCTTAGGTTTGTCTCATCTGTCAGGCATGTGTCAACCTCACAGAAGCTGTAACATCAACGAAGATTCTGGCCTTCCATTGGCTTTTACTATTGCTCATGAACTTGGACACAGGTATAGTTGAGAGTGAATGGGGACCTAACTGAGTTTAATTTATTATTTGTATATTAATACTCAGATTGCCAGACAGGAACAAAACAAGCAGTGAGTTAATGTCTCTATTGCTAAAATCAGAACAGTGTTTGTTTTTTCTAAGCAAAGGAATAAGAAAGAGATTCTTAAGACTTTGACTTTTGTTTATAATAATTCAGTCTGCCCCTTTTAACAAAGTCTGATAGGGCATTATATCAGTATGAAATAATTAAGCTACAAAGAAGCATCACTTAATTGTGCTAATTTTTCCAAACGTACTGAATTACTATGGAATTGCTATCACTTTAGATAATCTTCAAATCATTTACATAAAACATACCTGTTTAATTATATCATTGTATTTCAATATTGCAGATTATCTAGAAACCATTTTTAATTCAAGCAGTTAAACTTCATAGAAATATCAAATCTTTGTTCTCCTTTCTGATGAACAAATAAAGTCACTTTTGGGCATTTCTTAATAACTAGTATCTTCTATATATTAATGTTGCTATTGTGGATACACTTAGGTAAATCAACTAAAGTTCCTGGGCATTTAGTTTTGGACACAGCTAAACCTTTTTTGTGATTGGGTATTTTTGCTTGAAACTAGATATTCAGTATTTCCAATTTCCATAGGTGTTTTGGCTGATTAGTTGATTTGTTAAACTCACCTGAAAAAATTCTGATCTTTTAAATCTGTTTTGACACTGACCTGTTTTCCCCAGGGTAGAGGCCTATCTCATGGATACTCCAGTTTGGCTATAATGCCTGCACTTTCCATCTGGGCCATATTGCTTGGCTAGGTGATGTTCACTGCTGTGTCTACAATCACATTACTTTCACTATGCACCCAACCACCAGTCAGGATGAAGTCTGTATTTCCTGATGGGCAATAATAATAATAACAATAACAATAATAATAAATAATAATAGTAGTAATAATAATAATAACAATTATAATAATGATAATAATAATAATGATAATCTGATACAAAGACTGCTCAAATATTGATACTATCACCCATTAATTGGCCTTTATTCAACCCTTCAATTGCCAGAAAGGTAATAGTATAAGTAAATAATGCTGAAATCATTACAGTTGGATCTGATGCTTTGGGTTTAGTTACTTGGTTCTCACAAGCTCTTGCTGACAGGTATTTTTTTTCATTAACACTAGTTATTAGAAGACACTTCTTCCTCGTAGAGCTGTGTGACCTGCTCCTGGTCTAGCCTGGGAGACTGGTAACTTACTGTCCCTTGGATGCTGTGAGACAGAGTACTGCTATACCTGCCTTTGCAGGAGTGGTGCAGGGCCTTGCCCGTAAGAATTGTCTCCACAAAGAAAATTGAATACTGCATGGTTTGTCGTTAACATGAAACCATCCTTCTCTCAAACCATCTTAGAGTATGTATGTTAAAAAGTTCAAATATGGAAAATAAAAGTCTGTAAGACCAGGTTAACAAAACATGAGAAGAAAGCCATGCACCCATTCCTTAGATGGATGCCAAAAGTCAACTCTTCCCCATACTGTCCCTCTAAATGTTTCCCATCTCCTGTGTCAACAGACCTTGTTCATGGAAATGAGCCTGTCAATAAGGGAACACACTTGCTTTTACAGCTCAGACCCATTACTGAAGTTGATTCAGGCTGAATCATGCCCTGCTTTTGGAACATTTGAGTCCTGGTACAGTTACCTTTTCCAGAAACAAAGTATTAAGTGGTGTGAACTCATTTTCTCTGATTTATGACTGAATCATGACCTGAGTCAGTTTTCACTGCTTTTTCATACAAGGGCTTACACACCTTCAGATGTTAACAGTGTAGGTGTCAACATCTTCATATATCAATATCTTTGTATATTATTATTTCAGATAATCTCCTTCACTATGAGAGGATGTGGATGCATGTATGTTTAATCACCTGAATCCCACCCAAAGTTTTTAATGTTTATGACTTTTACAAGTTGAATATAAAAATCCCTTAATAAGTCAGAGAAGCTTCAGTGAACCGTGTTGGGAAGACCTGCCATGGAAGTCTGTTTGAGAAAGCTGAACAGGAAGGACTGGAGCCTGGATACTAATTCACTGAACATTCAGTAATTTAGAAAACAGTGTCTGTCTCAAAAGAGATTTGAAAAGAAACAAGCAGTAGAGATGTGATTATAAGACAGTATGACAGACTGTAACAAAGCCTGATCTTAGTTAAAGTGGTACAAGTTTGAAATAACTGGGATCTGAGAGCTAGGAGGCTCTTAGCTTTAGCAGCTTTAACATAAGTGAGGTTTAAACTGTGATTCCTGGCCCAATTGTGCAATAGTTTTGACCCCTGACTATAGTCTCTGGCAGTTTGTTCTTTATTTTGTGCTGGACAGTATTTCTGTACATAACAGAAATGTTTGAAAGACTGTTGCAGGGTAGATTTTTTTTTTTTTTTTGTAAACTATGGGTCAGATCTGCTATATGCTTTTTTTAGCAAAAGGTATCTGTAGCCCGCCAGGGTAAGAAGCAGCCTTAATGTCTTTTAGCATGGTGTGGAACCATAGATAGGTGTTGTGGTACAAACCAATCAGCTGGAATTATTACATGGTTTTTATCTCCAGTTTTGGTATCCAGCATGATGGAAAAGAGAATGACTGTGAGCCTGTTGGAAAGCGCCCATATATTATGTCTCGACAGTTGCAATATGATCCTACTCCACTCACATGGTCGCAGTGCAGCAAGGAATACATCACACGTTTCCTAGAGTGAGTAATCAGATTGTAGCTTTTCTCTGAAATTAGTACAAATGTGTGTGAGATGTTTATGTGGAGTTTAAAGTAAATCCTGTATTGCTACATTACTGGATGTAGGTTTTTGTAGTGTGCTTGAGTTAATTCCCACAGAGGGCATACCCCAAGCTTATGGCTCGTTAGTATTTGGGAAAAGCTCCGCTATATTCTTGCTTTCTGGCAATGAACTCAAGTCTTGTCATATCAGCTCAGGTCTGGTGCAACCTTCAGCTTTTTGCAGTTACCAGGAAGAAAGAAGCCTTTCCATCAAGGACTCTGATGGAACATCATAAACCTTTCCTTTGGCCACAATGACTTGTGCTTGACTTCAATGACTTGTTCAAATTTGTTATGTTCGTTTTAAGAGCAACAACAGGGTATAACTTTAAGCAGAGGCTGTGGTGTGCTCTAAAGCAACTCTGCAAACAATAACGACCTCATTTCCACTTTGAAAAGCTGTATTTTGCTTGTGTAACCCTCCCTAATTAGATGGTGTGCTATTTGTTAGCAGTTCAGCACATCTTAGCTGGAATCTGGAATTACTATTTGCAAAGGGTATCTGTATAGAAGTAAAAAAATCTGTGTATCTGTCAAAAAAGTGTGGTTGTGTGTGTGGGGTTAATATGCAGTTTTTGTCTTTTAGCCGCGGATGGGGATTCTGTTTGGATGATATCCCCCAAAAAGAAGTTCTGAAATCCCCAATCATTGCTCCTGGAGTGATTTATGATGTGCATCACCAGTGTCAGCTTCAGTATGGTTCCAATGCCACTTTCTGTGAAGATGTGGATGTAAGTGCTGTATGGGTTTTTTTTAATTCTCCTAATAAGAATTCTTGAGCAGTGTGGAACCTCAGTTGCTGGCTACAAATGCAGCGTGTTCAGAGACTCATAAACTAGATGTGCAGTGCAGACACTGCCTAATTCTGTTTTAATACCATTCTGCAGTTGTTGCGCTGTTTGCCTTGTATTTTTCAAGACCTTTACTGGTCTGGCCCGATATCTGTTATTAAATGCCTGTCCTTCAGCAGTGAAGTCGTTTTGGTTTTAAAATTATAATACTGATCTTAGGTAAATTATCAACACAGCTTAAAGCCCATTTTAAAAATCAAGATGTTTAAAGGTTATAGCATTCAAATGACTGCATAATTCTGGGAACCCATCTTCAGTTCCAGGAACAGTTCTCTGAAGAAATCAGTGTCGTGCTCTCCTCCTATATATCTTCATTTTTCATGCTATTGATGGTCTAATTAATTAATAAAATGATATTTCAGTCCATGTACCTTGATAAATCTATTTTTATAGAATCAAAGAGTCCTAGAATGGTTTGTGTTAGAAGGGACCTCAGAGATCATCCAGTTTCAACCCCCCTGCCATGGGCAGGGACACCTTCCCCTAGCCCAGGTTGCTCAAAGCCCCGTCCAGCCTGGCCTTGAACACTGCCAGGGAGGGGGCAGCCACAGCTTCTCTGGGAAACCTGTGCCAGTGTCTCAACCACCCTCGCAGTAAAGAATTTCTTCCTAATATCTAATCTAAAGCTACCCTCTTTCAGTTTGAAACCCTTACCCCTCATCCTATCACTACACTCCCTTATGAATGAGTCCCTCCCTCTGTAGGCCACAACAACGTCTCCCTGGAGCCTTCTCTTCTCCAGGCTGAACAACCCCAACTCTCAGCCTGTCCTCACAGTGGAGGTGCTCCAGCCCCCTGATCATCTTCATGGCCTCCACTAGACCTGCTTGAGCAAATCTATGTCTGTCTTATGCTGGGAGCACCAGAGCTGGACACAGCACTGCAGGTGGGGTCTCACGAGAGCAGAGCAGAGGGGGAGAATCCCCTCCTTTGATCTTCTGGCCCCACTTCTCTTGATACAGCCCAGGATATGGCTGGCTTTCTGGGCTGTGAGCAGACATGGCTGGCTCAGTCAGTTTTCCATCCACCAATACTCCTCCAAGTCCTTTTCTGCAGAGTTGCTCTCAATTTCTTCATCCTGCAGCCTGTATTGATTCTGGGGATTGACCTGACCCATGTGCAGGACGTTGCACTTAGACTTGCTGAACTTCATGAGGTTTGCACGGGCCCACCTCTCCAGCCTGTCCAGATCCCTCTTGATGGCACATCCCTTCCCTCCAGTGTGTTGACTGCACCACACAGCTTGGTGTTGTTGGCAAATTTGCTGAGGGTGCACTCAATCCCACTGTCCTTGTTTCCAAGAAAGATGTGAAACAGTACCAGTTCTAGCAGTGACCCCTGAGGAATGACACTTGTCACTGCTCTCCACTTGGACATTGAGCCATTGACCACCACTCTTTCAGCCAGTTCTTTATCCACTGAGTGGTCCATCTGTCAAATCCATGTATCTCAAATTTAGAGAAAAGATGTTGTGTGGGACAGTGTCAGATGCTTTGCACAAGTCCAGGTAGATGATGTCAGTTGCTTTTCCCATCAAACTTGAGATTTTGTTGTGGAAATACATAATTTATAAAGTACCCTGCTGTTTGTTTTGCAGCACAGCAAAATATTTGTTTTGTGGAGATGCAAGGGAGCAGTATAGTCACAGCAGCACAGCTCACCACAAAAGCTAGAAGCCATGGGAGTGTAATAGCTTATATTAGCTAAGGTGCAGTGGTATGGTGTTTTAACTGTACCTTGCATGTTCGGAGGTATTTGGCTCCATGCAGCGTTTTTCTGTGTAGAACAATTCAGAAACAGTGGTTTCAAGTGCTAGTCTAGAAAAGTGATCACTAATTTTTGATGTGTTTTGGGCAGCAATATGCAGAAAACTTTGCAGACAGCATCCAGCTTGTTCCCCCTGTTAAACAGGACTCTGGCAAAAGAGGCATTATGGCTATCAGCAGTGCTGGAGTGTTTTTTAGGCAAGGTGTTGTGCAAGCTGTGGATTGGGGACTGCTGATGTTGACTGTTTATTCCATTCAGATAATTATGTGTATCTTCATCTACCCTTCAGTTAGGGAGATTATTTCTGATGAATCTTCTCAGCCTTAATAGATAACATGATTACCAATGTTGAACTGCAACTACTGAATCTGAAGCAGGTATTGAAAGATTGCATTCATTACCTGCTGTTTCAGTTTCCTCAGTTACTGTAATTTGTCTGTTGGTACAGATAGAAAATTAAAGTGTAATTTTGCAGTATTGGTTCTTTCTGTCTGTCCTGAGATTTGAATCCAGTAGGCCTTTACTTTCGACATCTCCTGATTAACTAATTTTACAGCTAGACAGACATCAGAAAATTAATTGGTGTAATTTCATTTTGCATTTTACTGCAAGGCCTATGTTTTGCAGGTAGCTGTACTGGCAAAGAAAGCAATTGTGAATAGTACAGTCTGCCTGGCATGCTGAATGATGGGTATAGACATTTTGTATAAGAAGTCTGACTGTTCTTTGACTTTCCACTATTTCCTTAGCAGTGTCTCACTGAGTAGGCTACATTTGTTCTGTAACTTTTAATCTCTGACTGAATTCAATCCACAGATTCTTTCTGAGAGAAGAATCTGCATTTAGCTGAAGATGCCAAGGGTCAGTGATTACACTTAGCAAAGACTGAGGTTTAGAGTTCAGATAGTGGTTCCCACAAACCATTTAGGTAGTAAGTCCTCTAAGCATCTTGTGACCTACATAAATATTGTCCCTCTAATATGGAAAAGAAAATCAAAATACAAATTAGAGGGAGGAATTTTCCAAGTGGTAGGTAGATCCATAGCTTCCTATGGGACAGGCCATTGGAGCTCAAAATCCTTATCTTGTTGCCCTCTCTTTATCTCCAAAACTTCCATTGACTTCAGTGAAACTGGGTTTTTTTTACTTCACTTTGAGGCACAGACCCTGATTTCATAGACTGGGTGGAAAGTGTATACTGTATTGCTGATGATAAACATCACTTGCCTTGCAGTGTGTCCATGGGAGAGTCATGAATTTCTGGCTGTTATCTCCAAAACCATACAGTAAACAGTGCTTTTTCTTGTACTGTTTTTATTCCAGTATTCTTAAAGATGGAAAAAAGCCCTGGTACATGGAGATCAATATGGAAAGATTCTCACAAAGCTAAAGAATTGCCTTTTTAAACTCTTGACTTTGAAATCTATGAATGCACCTTATAAAAATGTAACTGTCAGTGGAAAGTCGGGTTCAATTTCTGTGCCTTTCCCTGTTTGAAGCACAGTGCAGGAGAGTACTTTATACACTAAAAAGCACAAAACATATTCTATATACAAGAGTTAAAATATGAGAATTAATTTAATAATGAAAGAAAATTTATCAACCAGAACATATGGGTAGCTCTGTCTTAAGAACCTGACAACGGTGGCTTCACAAAGCATTGATAAGTAATGCTACTCTCGAACTATGAACATGGTACTGCAAAACAACCTATGACTGTATACTTTACCCAGAAGCAGCTAAATGAGTCAAGGGGCAATGCCCCAGATATTGTATTCCAACTGGAGATTTGGAGTGCTTTGAGATGTTCTGTACTATCAGCTTTCCTTACAGTGTTCTAGATAAAAACCAAGGTGAACACTCAATGCAGGAAGTAAATAAAAGGCAACTCTCTCAAAACACATTGTGCCCAAGCTTAGCTTTTTAAATAGAAGCAGGTCAGAAACTAGCAGCCAAGTTTTATGTTTTACACTTGGCCAAATGTTGCTGCTAGCTCTTTGGGGCTGGAGTTTTGCAAGTACCCCATTTCTGTGTTGGCTTCCAAACATGGCATGTTGCTTGCTCTGAGAATCCTAGTGGGATTGTTCTTACCAGGTCCTTTCTCTGATGACATTCACAGCTGTCCCTGCTTTATAGGTGGGTGCTGCCAGCTCTGCTCCCTCTCCCAGTGCCAAACTCTGCGGTTCAAACACCCTCAGCCAAGACCCAGGTCCAGAGCCCCTGGGTTTTTTCTTCTACTGTTCCAGTTGGGAGTGCAGTCTTTCTGACACCGCTCGTTTCTCCAGTTTGGAAGTGGTCTTCCACACAAAGCCCTGCTCATACAGGAATTCCCAAGCATGCAGGTCTTTTGAGTGTGTGGTGGTTTAAGCCCTGCCGGGTCGAGACCACGCTGCCGTTGTCCCTCCCCCACCCTCGGACCAGGCAGGACTAGAAGTGAGGCACAAACCCCGGGCTTGAAATAAGGAAAGATTTAATACAACAATGTAATAAATAACAGTCTGAACCACAACAATAAACAGTAATAACAGTAAAGAAGACAAAAGATATACAGAGAAATAACACAAGGGACACAGCCAGCCCACCACGTGTGCTTCCCCGGACAAAAGCCCAAGAAAAGGGTTCCCACGCTTCAGTGCTGGACCTGACATCAGTATGGTATTGAATAACCCGGCTGGAGATCCCTTCTCCCTGCTGGGGAAACTTAACTCTATCCCAGTTGAACCAGGACAGTATGTCAACAAAAGGAGAAGCTGGTGTGCATGTGAACTGAGGTTTGGGAATAGCCCTTGATGTTTGTCCTCACTATTTAGAGAATAGTTCTGATGGAGTGAAGAAGACTTGTTACAAGGTAGCTGTAAAGTTTCTTGCCCTGCTAGCTTTGTTGATTCTCAAGAGTTTGTGTCCCTTCTGTGGAGTTGACCACTACACATGGAGCAGCAGCTGTGAAAAGGTGTGCTTTACTGGCAATATCCTGCATTATGCTGGCACCAGTTTCTGAGTAACTTACTATGCAAGCATTCACTAAGCAGAGCCCTTACTCTACCCAGTGCACTAGGACTTTTTCTCTGCCAGCTAGTCTGGGCTGCTTTTAAATCATTCCCTTGTTGTCTGCCTGGCTGATGTTTTAAGAGGCCTGTTTTATGATCTCATCCTGTTTCGGCACCTCCATGAATATTAACCTGTCTGTTGTGCTTAGAGACATGATGGTGTTTTTGCTTACCTGGCTGGCTTCCCTGACCTTCTTTGATTTCACTGTATGTTTTCAGACAGACAGCAATGCAAAATTGAACATTGTATTCATTAGTACACATCAAATGAAAATAATACAAACTCTGTTCAACTTCACTATAAACAATAGTGCCCAAACTTCATAAAGCCATTTTCTCCTTGTATGTAGCTGAAAGCCCATGAGGTGAATATTGGAACTCTCTCAGATAATTCACTTGATAGAAAGTATTCATCATTTTGAATTGTCAAATAGTCCCATCTTGTACAGTAATGAGGAGTACCTAATTTGGACCCTTAGTGTGTCCTAACTTCTGGAAAACCCTGAACAACTGTCTCTGAAATTATAGCCCTTATAAGGCTTTGTAAATAGATGTACAAAACGGTGGGACACTTTTGAAAAGCTTGACCATAGGAGTTCAGCTCTGCTTCAGACTGCTGCAGTTTTCTTTCTTTTCCAGAACCTTTGCCAAACACTCTGGTGCTCAGTGAAAGGCTCCTGCCGTTCCAAACTGGATGCAGCTGCGGATGGAACTCGATGTGGAGAAAACAAGGTGACTGTGAGCTATGCTGCCTGCAAGCTGCACTGCCTGCAGAAGTTCCAGCAGAGGAACCATGAGTAACTCTGCCATTGTTCAGTGTAGAAGAGGGGCATCCTGTGACATCTCCATTTACATGTCTACCTAAATTTTCAACGTTCTGGGACTGAAATAACAAATGATTCACCATAACATTTTCCTGCTATAATGATCTTAAGCTGTCCTTTCTCTTCTCTCTTCAGTGGTGCTTCTCTGGTGAGTGCATTATGGTAGGCAAGACTCCTGAAGCAATCCATGGTGGATGGGGCATTTGGTCGTCCTGGTCCCATTGCACAAGAACATGTGGGGCAGGAGTTCAGAGCGCAGAGAGACCATGTGATAACCCAGAGTAAGCTGAGCACACAATCTTTTTTTACCTTTTATTCAAGATCTTTGAGGTACTTATGACATTGGAAACTCTTTTGTAATGAGACTGTTGTCAGCAGGTGCCACAGCAAGACAGACACTGAACACCTTTTCTTCCCAGTTAAGCATACATATGTGAAATCCAGTTGGCTCACCTTTTAGAATCATCATCTTGTTCTTTAATCCTTACCCTTCATGGAGCTTGTTTCTACACAAAATGAAACAATCCTGTTATTTAGCATTCAGGCTTTGCAGAAGTAATAGAAATGTTGCTTTAATACTGCTGCCATGAATAAATAAATGTCCTCAAATACCAGGCAAAAACAATAACTAGCAGTCTGTTCCTGAGGGAAATCAGGACTGACCTTTCATGTTTTGTTCAAGCCATCAGTTTTGTTTAAGATTCAGACACATGAGTTGATAGATACAGAAAACGAAAGGAAGAATTTTCTAATACATATCTAAGTTCATAAATACCCTACGTCTCATTTTTCAGAAATCACTGAGAGAGTGTCTAACAGCAGAAATCACTTGGCTTTTCTAGAGGAAGTGTCAAACATTCTGGAAATATGGTATTTTGGGGGAGTTCATTTAATAAGGTAATCTGTTGTGAGTTCAGCTGGACAATGTACCCAGCACTTCTTTGAGATACAGAGTTTGTCTAGATTTCTGTGTTCCATACTGACATATTTGGGTACCTGAACATGTGAATGGTATTTTTACCATTTTACCATTTTGTCAAGGATTCAGATTCATCTTGTTATCACATTGGAATCTGAAAGACATTGCTCTTTTGAAAATATTTTTTACACATAATCTCATGTCCCAGTCTCAATGTTCTTTTTCTAGACCACAATTTGGAGGAGACTACTGCACTGGAGAAAGGAAACGTTATCGCATGTGTAATATTAGCCCTTGCCACAAAGGCTTGCCAACCTTCCGTCAGATGCAGTGCAGCGAATTTGATACAGTTCCCTACCAGAATGAATTCTACCACTGGGTTCCTGTTTATAACACAGGTACGAAGCTACAAATTTTTTAGTATCTTGTATCAAAAGTTAAATTTGCAGACCCATGAGAAATCTCTGTGAGGGCAAGAAGTCACTGAATTATGAGTCTTTTAATTAGAGAAAAGACTGGTGTGCCTCTGTATGCAGGTGTGCCTTTTATGTATACACAAAGGCAGTGGTTCTCCACTATACATAAATGGTTTTGCAAAGCTTTAGTGATAATGGCTGTGAGTGTATCTAGCCCAGTTCCTGAAAAGATACTGCACTAAGAAAAGCTATTGAAGTCACACCTGTACTGATTGTTTGGGATAGACCTAAACTATCTTTTCCAGTGTCAACCACAGACCAAGTACAGTAGTGTAGTGTAGAGCTGAATGTTTGAGCCTGCAGGCACCACTGTACCCAATAAGCAGAACTCTTCTGCTGCACAAATGTGGCTTTACTACTTCCAAACTCAGATCTCCATGGTGAGTATACCTGCCACCACACAAGTAATACCTCAACAGGTTCAGTATCATACTGCTGTGTATTGTAGACAGAATCAATGCCTCTGCCTTATAACTTGCTTTGTAACAGCTAGTTACTGAATACAGGGGCAGTAGTTATTACCATGCACTTTCATTCTTGGTGTATGCATGTAAGGAGTAGATTATCTAGTAGAAGCTAGCTAAGTTTTTTAATGAAAAAATAGTTAGCAAAGTGAAGCTCAAGAATCAACTTTCAATTCTGTTTGCCAGTAGTATTTTTCAGCATATTAATTGCATTTTCATAGTTGTTAGCAGTTCTGAGTAGGTTTCCTAAATTTCAACTACTGTTTCAATCTCATCTAATAAATATACCATAGAAGATGAATCTGGATCAGACAGACTTCCAGGAAAATTTCTGATGAAAGACAATATGGTTGATAAAAAAAGACTTCTTCAGGACTCCCAGTAAAACAAGTCATGGTAAATGCTAAGAGACTAAGGCTTAGTCCAAAGCCAAACTCATAAGCTGTTTTCTGCAGTCATCTGTCACGGAAATTGGGATTCCAATCCTCTCAGTTACTCACATGTACCACTGCAGACTACAGCCTCGGTTCTGTTCATGTCCTTTCTAGGGCAGTGGTACAGAACTGGCAGATCTGCGTGTGCATTTGTTGCAGAAGGTCTGCTTTTAAAGGTCATTAAGAATCATGAATCAGTGCTTCCTGCAGGCAGGAAGGCAGGCCTATGGTGGGTACATGCCATGCTTCAAATAGAGCTATTTGGAGCTTTACAGACAAACCACTTATTCTTAAAATGCTGGGTTGTTGAGCCTGATATATTACATCTGGAACATCCTGGGTTTCAGTGACCTTTTTACAAAAGCCTTCAAATACCAAGTGAATATTTTTTTATATGGCTTAAAAAGCTTTTTGACTGTTTTCACCCGTTTTCTTGACAGCCTAGACTTACATATCTCCCTCATGACCTGTGAGGTCCTTAATGTTTACAGCTTCAATCTTACATGCCATTAACAGCATTTGAAGTGTTTTCTTACTCTAACTTAGAAAAATACTGACTTCCTCAGATAGGCAGGCTCTCCTGGGAATACTCATCCAGGCAGGGAGTTGGCCAAATCCTGTGCTGATCCTCCATCTGATATCATCATTATTTGATCGAGGGTGGGTGTCTATCATGGGCACACTACTTAGTTTTATCCAGACAGTGTGCACTGAAGCAGAACCATAGAATCAGAGAACTGTAGAATAGTTTGTGTTAGAAGGGACCTCAGAGATCATCTAGTTCCAACCCCCCTGCCATGGGCAGGGACACCTTCCCCTAGCCCAGGTTGCTCAAAGCCCCGTCCAGCCTGGCCTTGAACATTGCCAGGGAGGGGGCAGCCACAGCTTCTCTGGGAAACCTGTGCCAGCGTCTCAACCACCCTCGCAGTAAAGAATTTCTTCCTAATATCTAATCTAAAGCTACCCTCTTTCAGTTTGAAACCCTTACCCCTCATCCTATCACTACACTCCCTTATGAATGAGTCCCTCCCTCTGTAGGCCATAACAACGTCTCCCGGAGCCTTCTCTTCTCCAGGCTGAACAACCCCAACTCTCAGCCTGTCCTCACAGTGGAGGTGCTCCAGCCCCCTGATCATCTTCATGGCCTCCACTAGACCTGCTTGAGCAAATCTATGTCTGTCTTATGCTGGGAGCACCAGAGCTGGACACAGCACTGCAGGTGGGGTCTCACGAGAGCAGAGCAGAGGGGGAGAATCCCCTCCCTTGATCTTCTGGCCCCACTTCTCTTGATACAGCCCAGGATATGGTTGGCTTTCTGGGCTGTGAGCAGACATGGCTGGCTCAGTCAGTTTTCCATCCACCAATACTCCTCCAAGTCCTTTTCTGCAGAGTTGCTCTCAATTTCTTCATCCCGCAGCCTGTATTGATTCTGGGGATTGCCCTGACCTATGTGCAGGATGTTGCACTTAGACTTGCTGAACTTCATGAGGTTTGCACAGGCCCACCTCTCCAGCCTGTCCAGATCCCTCTTGATGGCACATCCCTTCCCTCCAGTGTGTTGACTGCACCACACAGCTTGGTGTTGTTGGCAAATTTGCTGAGGGTGCACTCAATCCCACTGTCCAAGTTGCTGACCAAGTTGTGAAACATGGCCAGTCCCATCCCCAACCCCTGATGAATGCCACTTGTCACTGCTCTCCTGGTGTTTACATCTAAGAGGTTTCCTGACATCTCAGTTTTAAGTTTTCTTTCATCTTCCATTGGTTGCTAAAGGTATCCTGAACAAGATAGCTTCAAATAGAGTCACAAAACAGTGCACTTCCTGTGAGATGGAGCAGTTTGAGCCTTTCTTGTGTTTGTCTGAAACAAAGACTTTAAAAAAAGCAAACCAAAAGCCTCTTCTAAACTTCACACAAAAAAGAGCTGATGTTTCAGATCTCTGGAGAGTTAATCGCCATGTCCATCTCATGTACACCAACCTTTGTCAGTGTACACCAGCTTCCCCTACTTTATCCCTTAACTGGTGTAATCCAGTTTCAAAGACTTTTCACAGCACTCTGTTACTACTTTAGCTTGCTGCCAAGAAGGCTTTGATTTGTATTTTATTATTAGACATTTTAAATCCTCTTTTGCTGTCCATGGGATGATATTCTGGGGAAAAAAAATGTATCATGAATCTTTCCCCAACCCTGAGTGCATGTAACAGATTCTGTGTTGAAGTGTCTAGTTGAGGAGATGAAACCCTGAGCTAGACATTTTGTGACATTTTAGACTTCTTTAGTTCCTTCATCCTGTTGTAAATGATCTAGATGGTAACAATTCTCTCTCCTGGCTTTAATTCCATAGTTTACATAAGCCAGTTCTAATGAGTGTCAGTGTCACATAATTAAACACTGTCATAGCGTCCTTTTCTGTTGTGTAAATTTTACCTTCACAAGAGGACAAAGACTCTTTTTTGAATAGCTTATGATTTAATAAAAGGTGAGATGCAACAAGCAGCTTTAACAAGTAACATAGCAGAAAAGCGATGAATTACATCTCGCCATTACCTGGACTAACTATGTTTAATATTCCAACTGAGATTTTTCCCTTCTGTTTTAAATGAGTTTGAGCCTGTTGGTGAACTTGCATAGTCCTATTGTGGATTTGCTCTGGAGCACAGAAACCCATGTGCTTACACTGGTCCACCTGAGTATTCTGGGAGTCTCAACATGATGGGAACTTCAGGTTCAAGGATGGCTAAAGCATCCAGCAGCTCTGACCAGGATATTTTCTGAATTGTTCTCATGACCTAGTCCCCTACTTTGACACTTTAGTCAGACTTCAGTGCTAATCTACTTCTCTTGCCATCAGGCTGACCCCACATTTATTTACTGATTTCATACCTGTTGACAAATTACATTTATCCGAATCTGATAGCTGCTCAGGGCTTAACTTCCATGTAGTAAGTATGAGTCCTACACTGAAGCATATAAATACCTGTCCTTTCTCAATCAGTGCTAGGATCATCTCATGTACTGGCAGATAGGGGTTATGTTGCTAAAGTGTTTTAAATTCCATATTTCTTCCAAAATATGTCTGTCTATCAAGTAAGATTTGTACTGATACAGTCACAGGGACTGAGCTAACAGCATGAGATAATGTTTCTGCTGCCACTGCTAGAGTTCCAAGTTTGGTTAAAGTGATCTTCACCTCAGCTTTTTTCCCCTGTTTTGTCCGTGTTTGGTAATTGTCTTTTCTAATTTTCTTCGATTTGGATTTCCTCATCCAGTTTTGAGTTCTTGCATAGTTGAGGGTTTGAAGAGGCCCACCTCTTTCCTGCCCTGTGAAGTAGGAAAAAATTGAAGCCTTATCTTCTGCTGGCAGACACATTAATCACATCCTTCTCAGTCAGGTTAAGCTGGATCCTTCCTGCATGTGAACTCGTGGGAGTAAGCTGCAAGGGCAAGAAATTTAAATTAGGAAAGGAATATGTTCCTTTCTAGTTATCTTCATGTTGTTCTGTTTACACTTGGTGAATCTGAACTCTGTTATAATATACACAGGGGAAAAAAATTACATGCCTGAATTTTAGGATTTTTACTTAACTTTGCTGGCTTGCTTCCTCAGTCCCATTCTGATTCCAAATAAGTCATTAGGAGCTTATGGGAGCTCTGTGGCTTGGCTTTCCATTACATCTGGATTTCTTCTGTGTATTAGAGGATTGATCTTGTCCCTATTGACAAGACACATCAGTGTAATCTTGGTACAGAATATGGGCACTATGAATAAGAAACAGGATGTAATTTTTCTAGGCTGCTGAGTGTTGGTGACACCTCAGCTAAAATATTATATCCAGCTAGGAGCAATGCACTGCCAGAGGGATGCAACCAAACTAGAGGAGGTTTACAGGAGAGCAACATGGAAGTCAAATGATTTGAAAAAAATATTTTATGAGAAGGGTTGAGAAAAACAAAATTTGCTCTAGAAAAAGAAGCTGGAGTGAGTTAAATGCCTAGTACTTAAAGATAATTTGTCCTTAGTGTATATAGCATGTATGTGCCTGAGCTAGTAGAGATACAGTCTAGCAAGACTGCATGGCTCTGTGCAGTGTTGTACTCGGGTCTGGAAGAAGCTGTCAAGATCCACGCAGATATGTGCCCTTGTTAACTGACTTTGAAGACCAGGACCCTATAGTCTTTTCAACTCACTTTGAATGTAGCTCTCCTGCTTTCAAATTTGGATTTGGCATCAAGTTTTCTGTCACTGTACTTCATACTGCAACTTCCCATCCTCTCAGTTCAAACAGTACAGGAATCCCCAGAGACAGCTGGATCTAAGAGTTCTTCATGTCCATGAAAGGTTGAACATACAGGAACAGCCAAAACAGCACGAGGGAACTTCTAGGTTACACATTAAGAAATCTTTAGGGACATATGGGTAGTTACACATTAGAACAGGTTACCTAAGGGGTTTGAGGAATGGGTATTATCATTGTTGATGTAAATACAGTCTAAGCAGGAGCATTGATTCTGCTTTGATCCTACAGGGCTTTGATCCTGCTTTGGTATGGAAGGATGGATAAAACTGTGTAGGCTTTACCAAGGAAGAAGTCAGCTCTGCTCGAACAGGAATTCAATGTGTTCTTTCTGAACAAAGACTGTGTGAGAGCATGGTCATTACTGAGTGCTCACAGACTGGATCTAGTATTCGTGCATATGCTGGATTGCAAGAATTTCTGTATATTTTGGCCTAAAAGTTGCAAAGATGACATCATTTTTGTTAAAATCTCATCATGAAATAATGCTGAAGTAACTGAACCTAACCCAGCTGTTTTAATGAATTCCTTCTGAGCAACCCTAATGTTCATATTGATCTCAGTTTAGTCTGTGTAGATTTTCAGGACTGAAATCAGATATAGAGAATCTAAATTCAATGCCTGTATTTGCTTTCAAGTTCATCCATCATTTTGGGAAATATATTTATTTTCCTTGTGTGTCAGCTCTCTATCTGAAAATAGGCGATAAAAGTAATTTCTACATCTGTATCTGTTTTGTGTTTAAAATGTTAGACTTTTTGAGGACAGTGGCAGATTCTGGTATGGTTTATTTACAGTGCTAGAATAATGGAGTCCTGGTCTTTTGCCAGGTCTCTGAGTTCAGCTGTAAAAAAATAGTAATGATAGATAAGTAATTTTAGAAAATGAATGGCTAATACAGTGCTAAGAATATTTCCTCAGTGGTGCCCTAACCAGCCTTCTGTGCAGATGAAATATCAAAATAATTTGAAGAATGATGGCAGGAGTATAAATACTGGATAAGACTGAGTTTGAGGGGAGGGAGCAATGTCCTCTCAGTTCCAGTGGGGCTCAGAAGAAAACCGATAGGAAGAAAAGCAATACAAAATTTGCGGGTACAGCTATGATATATTTTTAGATCATAGAGTTAGGAAAACCAGGAAAGCTTTAATGCACAGAAAGCCCATCTTTGAATCGTGGACTTTTGCAAGTCTGAAACTTTGCTTATTATTTATTTTTACTTTTTACTTAGGCTTAATAAAGGAGTTATCTTTCACTACAAACTTCTTCTGAGTTGTATACTTAGAGCATCATAGCTATGACAGAAATATGTCAACAGTCAGCACTGCCTGCTTTTTCTAGCTCAGTGATTTCTGAAATGAAATTGGATACAGTCTTGCTTTTTGTGTCAACACACAGCTAGGAGGGAGGTATGGATATCAAACTGCTGCTCTATGTATTTTGTTACAAACAATGTAAAAGCTGAAATGACTATACGCAAAATCTGTGTCTGTCAGGATCAATTCTGAGCAAGTAACAGACTAGCTGGAATTCTGGGATTCTCCTTTCTATGAGGGTATTAATGCTTTGTGTTTAACAAATTGAGAAGGTAAGCAAGGAAACAAAATTGAGAGGAATCAAATTAGCCCCATGGCCAGAAAAAAATTGTGCAGATAGAATTAAAATTACTTGTGTCGCTTATCATGACAGCTCTTATCAGAAGAACCGATAGATGTTATGGCTGGCAGTTTTCACAGAGGGCCTGAGAGCTGATAAGGATTACAGACTTCATGTCCTTCCCTCACACTCTTTTGTAGCTCCATTTCTGTTGATGTTCTTGAGAATGACTCACATCATGTTCACTAAAGGCAGATTGTGCCTGTCAAATTCGGTGGCCTTCTACAACAGGATTACAATGCTGATGGATAAGGGAAGAGCAACCGATGTCATTTACCTGGACTTGTACAAAGCATTTGACAGTGTCCCACATGACATCCTTGTCTGTAAATTGAAGAGACATGGATTTGACACATGGACCACTCGGTGTATAAGGAATGCCCTGGATGGTCACACTCAAAGAGTTTCAGTAAACAGCTCAATGACTGGGTGGAGAGCAGTGATGAGTGGTGTTCTTCAGGAGTCAGTGTTGGGACTGGCCCTGTTTTACATCTTTGTTGGCAGCACAGACAGTGAGATCGAGTGCACCCTCAGCAAGTTTGTTGATGACACCAAGCTCTGTGGTGCGGTCAACACACTGGAGGGAAGGGATGTGCCATCCAGAGGGACCTGGACAGGCTGGAGAGGTGGGCCCGTGTGAACCTCATGAAGTTAAGCAAGGCTAAGTGCAAGGTCCTGCATATGTGTCGGGGCAATCCCAAGCACAAATACAGGCTGGGTGATGACTGGATTGAGAGCAGCCCTGCAGAGAAGGACTTGGGGGTATTGGTGGATGAAAAGCTGGACACGAACTGGCAATGTACATTTGCAGCCCAGAAAGCCAACCGCATCCTGGGCTGCATCAGGAGAAGTGTGGCCGACAAGTCAAGGGAGGGGATTCTCCTCCTCTGCTCTGCTCTCTGCTCTTGTGAGACCTCACCTGGAGTTCTGTGTCCAGCTCTGGGACCCTCAACACAAGACCCCCTGCTCGAGTGAGTCCAGAGGAGGCCACAAAGATGACCAGGGGGCTGGAGCACTTTCCTTGGGAGGACAGGCTGAGAGTTGGGGTTGTTCAGCCTGGAGAAGAGAAGGCTCTGGGGAGACCTTATGATGCCCTTCCAGTACTTAAAGGGGCTACAGGAAAGATGGGGAGGGACTCTTTATCAGGGGGTGTAGGTAGGGATAGGATGAGGGGGAATGGCTTTAAACTGACAGAGGGTAGATTTAGATTAGATATTATGAAGAAATCCTTTACTGCAAGGGTGGTGAGACACTGGCACATGTTGCCCAGAGAAGCTGTGGCTGCCCCCTCCCTGTCAGTGTTCAAGGCCAGGCTGGACGGGGCTTTGAGCAACCTGGGCTAGGGGAAGGTGTCTCTGCCTATGGCAGGGGGGTTGGAACTAGGTTATCTTTGAGGTCCCTTCCAACCCAAATCATTCTGTGATTGTATGACAGGATTCTAAAAATTCCACCAGTTTTATAACCTTAGTACATGTGTGGCCTCTAATCACTCTTGCCCTTTACAAGGCTTTGAGAAGTCACAAGCACAACATTGTTGTCAGTCCTAAGATACCATTTTAGCTCTACCGATAAGAGGGAAAACACGAAACTCCTCATTAAGATTTTAGATTTCCTTTAGTATACCTTTTTTTATTTTTTATATCCCAGTTCTGCAGAGATCCTGTTTATGTGGATGAGATTCATAGTTTTAAAGCTCAGGTTTTCTAGGATTCAGTCCTTGAGCTGCAAGCACTTTGCGGGCAGGAGCTGCTGTCACTTTTGGTCCCTGCATGGTGTGTCTATGTTGATGCTGTACAAGCCAGAGCAATGAAAGCAAATTTCCCCTTTCAAATGAATGAACCCTTTTGTAGGAAGTTATTTAGTTTCTTTGCATTACCAAATGTTTGAATTTCACTCGTTGTTAGAAATTCCTCTAATTTTAAACACAGTTCTGCGTATGACACAAGCCAGGTCAACAAAAGAGGAAGGGGAAAGAAATGTATTAGCCAGGATGTAGAAGATGGATAGTTACCCTGCATTCCTCTGAGACCAAGGGAGAAGCTTTTGTCAGCTGTCAAGCACAGGATGGAACTGTCACTCAGCAGAGGCATCTGCAGCATACTGGGATATTGTATTAAAATGGCTTAATAATGGTGCCTTGAAGTGCTTACTGACTGGTGGTTTTAAGGCCCACTGCTTTGGTCAGCAAAACATTTCAGCTTGCTGAGCATGAACAAATTGCTTTACCACCTGGCTAGACTGGGATCTTGGGATAGACCAAAACCGTCAGACAGGTCCTCTGTTACTGTCCCTCATCGATACGACAGTGGATGATTTTTTTTGGACAGAAAGCTCTGGCTATGCTGGAGGGTTTCCAGGAATTAATATAAGGGAAGGGATTATATCTGTCTTTGCTTTGACTCTGGTTTCAGTTCTAATTCGTCTTCTGTGTACACAACTTATCAAATTTGTGAACTTTGGCTCTCCAAAGCCTCAAAATTGCCATTCCCAGGGGCCAGTGTCTGTGGGGCAGGGCACTGCATGTTTGTCGCTTCTTACCCCATGGATGGAATAGACTAATGCTGGTCCATTGCAGAAAATCTTGTTTTAGAGACCCACTGATCGCTTTGGCCACAGCTTATCTCTTCACTGTTGCTTCTGTGCACATCTATCCAAGAGCAGCCTGGGTCTGTCTGACCCAGCAATGTTATCTGCATTTCATAAGTTGCCAAGCAGGAAAAAGGTCCAGTATTTGAAATAATTTATTAAGACCCCACAGATAGCTGAAAATAAGCAGTGATGTGACACTTGACTGACATGCAGAAGATCAGAGGCAAACATTTGACTGGTCTCTAAGGAGACTGGCAGCAGTGATAAGTAGTGATAAATTACCTCTGAAATCTTAGTCATCAGCTAATGGAAAACTGTTGCTTGTCAGTGTCCTTGGCAATCTCACCCCCAGGTTGCTCCTTTCCCCTCACTAATAAAGTTGGTTTTGCTGGTTTCCCATCCCTTTCTTCATCACAGCTGACAGCCTCATTACTGCTTGACTCAGCAAGCTGGCTGTTAATGTGCCAGCAACAGAGAACGTGGAGGTGTGAGGGCACCAGCCTCCAGCTGCTTCCTAGAAGTCCACAAGTGGCATTTATCAGGCCTGTGTCACTCTGTTAGCAGTACAACCCTGGCTCTGCTAACTACTTCTGATTAGGCCATTTCTGTGAAATGCCAGGGAAAGTAAGTGGATGGTGCAGAAAAAACATCCTGTCATTCCCTGTCCATTATACTTCAATGTCCTGCTGAAGTATTTTCGGAGAAAGTATCTTTGTTTTCCTTTCAGCAAACCCCTGTGAGCTCCACTGTCGCCCAATAGATGGCCATTTTTCAGAGAAGATGCTTGATGCAGTTACTGATGGTACTCCTTGCTTTGAAGGAAGGCACAGCCGAGATATCTGTATTAATGGCATGTGTAAGGTATTGGGTATGTTTGCATGTTTCTTTCTCTACAATTTTATTTTATAAAATTACAGGAAAGTGTTTAACACTTTTTGAGTATCAAGGCCAAGTACTCAATTTTACCACATATTTAATGATCATGCAAACAAGTTTATAGAAATAGCTTTTCCAAACGGACATGAGTTGTTTCCATCCTTTATAATGAATCCATTAGACTGAGTGCTAATTACTTTGGTACCTTTTAACTCCTCTCTATTTTAAAACATCAATGTAAGAAAATATGTTTGTTTCTGATGAGATACTTTCACAAAGGATTTTAGCTTTAGGGTTGTCATTGATGTCACCACTCTGCTTTTTTAATGAAAATGCAGTTTAACATTGTGCATTATGTAGCAGTTCTGAACTAACTTGTAATAGGATGAGACGTTTGGACTTGAGGGCAGTAAAAATTATTTTAGTTTACAACAGTAAATTGAATAAAGCTGTACAATGAGATAACAGGCAAACACAGAGTATATGGTTCAATAACGTTGTGTTTATTGAAGAAGTATAAAGTTCTCTGCATATTCTGCATGTTGATAGTGGGTTTCCAGGATGTTGTGTGTGTTTGTGCCATTTGAAGGTGTGTTTGTAAATGCTGTAATGCCCACAGTCATAGCATTGGTTGTAATGCATTTCTCATAAATAAAATGAGTACTTGTAGGCGATGTATTTACAAATATGGTTTATTTCTTCAAACTGGGGATTGGCATCCTGTACCCCCTTGAAAGTACAGGATAGCTTTTTTGCCTTTTTATCATATTTGGAAGCAAAAGCAGGACTTGGTGTCTTGTGGAAACTACATTAGTTTACTGTAGGGAGCTTGGGATTGTATATCCTAAGTCATTAAATCATACAAAAATGCAACTAGAAGCCAACTGTTTCATCCCTTTACAGAATCATGTTCCTTTTTTGACATTTTTCAGTCTTTTTCTTAAAGATTTACAGTGATGGAATCTCCAGATTTTTAATAGGTCATTAGTATACCCTCTCTGAAGTCTTCCTACTTTTAGTACAATGTCAGTGCTTCAGAGAGCAGTAATAAAAGTTTTGTTTTAAGCTTTCCTTCCAGGACATGCATTTGGAAAAGGGAGTTACCAAGAACCTGCCCAAATTCACAGTGACGAGATCCTGCTTGACTTTGCTGAGAGCCAGGATGGTCCTTTTAACTATGATGGTAAAGATCTGACTTGGCCTTGAGTGGTTCAAGCCAGATGGGAACACATCTTTATCGTATTGAAACATGTAGTAAATGTTATATACCATATCAGCGCTTTTGACCTTCACTTGGAAGAGGCCAAGTGCTAAACTCAGAAGGCTGTCTTTGTGATGTTACACTTTAATTTTCTGATTTCCAGCCCAGAGAGGCTGGGATCACTATAGTTAATTTTAGTTTCCATATGCTTTCTGTATTGAACCTTGCCTGTGATAGTTCAAATTTATACCTATTTTATAAACAGCAAAACTTAATTCATCAGAAGTGATAGATCAGAGGTGAAAGGAAAGCTAATTCTAATTGCAGTTTGTAGATACTAGATATACTTCAGCATTAACAGTGCTGGGGACTCAAAGTCTTTATAAAAAATTTCCTTCAAGATATTAGTGCTGTCATAAATACAGTTTTGTCAGAATTTCTCATGTTGACTGCTGCTTCACATCTTCTGACAAACAAGTTTAATTGGAGTCAGAATCATGGAGTGAACAATATAATCATGCAACCACCACAAGTGAATCCAAATGATGAATAGGTAACCCAAATAGCTCACATTTCTGAAAGAGAGTGAGCTTTTATCAGAAATAGGTACCTTGCATAACACTTGAGGAGAAGGTTTTTCAAGTATCTTTGTATAATTCACTAGTATTTTAGACTAGCTAGTTAAACACTAATACATACATTACAGGTCATGGTGAATAAATCTGGTAATGAATTTAATATAACTAGTCTGGTACATCATTCTTGTACTCCTATAGCAACCATGTTGCTAATGATGTGAAAAAGTTTGCAAAATTGGTGGCGATGTCTGTTAAAGCCCTGTTCTGGTTTTCGGTACTGTATATCTCAAGAGCACATTTGTTCTGAGTACTAAAATAACTCTTCCTTTAGGTCTGAAATGGAGCAAAAAGTTAAAATGGTGAGGTGTTGTATATTAGATCCACTGTCCATAGCATTCACATGTGGTTGGTGTGCAGAGTAGCTATTTTTTAACAACCAAGTTCAGACATTTCCTGGTGGATATGTTAAAACAAGATAGATAGACTCAGGTTCAATCAATAATTCAGTCTCCTAAATTAATCTGATTTCAGTCTGATTTCGCGGTTTGCCATGGTTTTGTTCAGAGCAATCAGAGAAATTGGTCTTACCTTGGTGGCTAAATGTGGATTGAGATGCCTGATTTTAGCTACCTGAGGTATACTGGATGCTTTCCTAGCCTCCATGGCAAAGCCGTAATATGCATCTTCAAGTGGGAAGTATGGACAGACACTAGCACTGATTCACTTGATCCTTGCAATCGGTCCAAAATACGTGTCCTACTTTTTCAGAAGTGGTGTTTATGCCTCAGTGCAGAAGGAAGCCTTACCAGTGAGGTGTTGTTGGAATGGTATTTCTTTAGAACTTGCCTCGTCAATTCAAAGATAAGCTAGAATTGTTAACTCATTTGAGGGCCTGGTGTATAATAATTAGCTAGGTCCTCTCAACTTTGTCCTTACACAGAACAGGAGTTCCCCAAACACATGTAATGCTGTTAAATCAGTGCTGAAACAAGTGACTGCAAAGGGGGATCTCAAAACTACATGCCTGCATGTTTTGTTCTAGGTGGTGCTAATAAGTAGATGAGAGATGCAGTCCCCTTAATCCTTTTATTGTGTTTACACCTAGCCTGGCCTTCCTTCATGTACTTTTTTAGACCCCCTCCTGTCATGATTTCTGACTTACAAACAGCATTGAGTGGAGGGAGTCAACAAGAGCTGTCAGTAATTTAATCTCAAATAATCAAGATATACCATGACTAGTTTGCTATTTAACCATATTGCTCTGCACTCATCCTTTGAGTGCCACTTTTTCTGTTTATTTAGAAGATCTTTAAAGCGCGTATTCTATCTTCCTGCGTTTAAATTATACATCACAAGTGCACTCTAATTTCTTACTAGGGCAGTCAGTCACTCCCTCAGTGTTAATAAGCAAAGATACTGCCACCAGAGTATGTTTGTTGAGCACTGATGTATACATGATTGACGAGTTTGGTTAAATACAAGCCATGGCATCATCTAAAAGTGAAAGCTTACATGGTGTATGCACTGAGAGTGTGCAGACACTGAGAGTAGAGGACCTGGCATCTCTGCTGTTTTCTAGCAAGTATTCATCTTTGAACAGAATTTTAATAGGCTTAGGTGACCATCAGTCATGCAAATCTGTGAGCTGTTCTCTGTGGTAATTCACAATTGTTATGTTGAGAGGCTAACATTGTATTGGAGAATTACACAGCTGTGCAGTACTAGGGAGGAAAATGGGTTTTTTCTCTTGCTGAAAAGCAGCTTACACATCTTAGACTTTTTGTAGTAGCTTTACTACCTCTCACTATGGTTCAATCTCCTCCTACTGCTACCCCAACAGGACATTGATTCAGACCCATCTAGAGTAATTATAAGAGAAACAGACACATCAGGACACATTTCTAACCATTCAAGGTAATGTCATGGCCAACATGACATGAACATGATTTCTTTATTTGGAGACCAGTGGGGGAGAGAAACAGAAGGAGGAGCTTAAAAAGCACAATGTAACGTCCACGTAACTGAAATTCAGGCAATATATCCAGGCTGTACACACCTTCAGTGGCAGCAAGGACTTTTTGTATCTGCCTCCCGCTTGCCAATCTGTCACAAAAGTTTCTCCCTCTGGAAGTGGCAAAAGGGTCATATCTCTGGCTGTTTTCCCCTTAGTCACTGAGCAGCAGGAAAGAAATTGTTTCTCCTTCATGTAGTGCAGCCAGGAAATCCAGGCCATTATTTCTGCCTCTGCACTGTGTGCTGGGACCAGAAATAAAGCTAGTCTCAGGTGCATCAGAAAGGCTCTTGTTGAATAGGGCAATGGCAGAGGGCTGCATAAGTGGATGCTAATTTGTGCTGCACATGCTACAGCACACAGTGGTTGCTGTAGCATAGCATGTTTCACTGGCAGAGGGTGCACACAGACATACGTGTGCAAAAGAACAGACCCTAATTGCTGCTGATTTTCTTCTTGTTCTATAACCTGCATTCAGTCTCCAGATCTCTTTTAACAGGCAGAAATTTGAGGCACATTATCTAAGGCAGTTTTTGAAAATGTGGCTACTGCATATTGAGTATATTGCATATACTGCAAAACAAAAGAATGAGGAAGGCAAGTAAAAGGGAGGAGGAAGAATCCAGGAATTAATCTAATGGATGACAAAAATAATGTGATATTCACTAGAGCCAGGAGAGTAAAATATGGCCTGGAAATTAAAGTTCATGTAAATGTACTTTGAATGAATGCTGGAGCTGTTTGTTATGACACAGAATATACACTTTGTGATGGTCATTAATGGCTTTATGAGGCCCTGTTGCTAGATATGAAGGTCATTGCACCACCACAGCACCCCAGAGCTAGAGAATAAAATGAAAACTTTATTTACTGTGACACAGTAAATTGCCTGCTCTGCCACAATTGTCTGCAGTGCCCCATCCTTGGGGATCCCTGCACCCCACCCTGCTGCATGTAATAGGTAAGACTGTGATGTCTGATCAGGTACAAATTATGTTTCAAATATCAGAAAAGAAACAAAATACAAGCTTCTGTGGTTATAAGTGAAGGAGACAAAGAGATTCCCTTCATGTCATAGTGATGTTGTATTTTGATGTCATGTATGTGTTGCTAAAGGAAATGTATAGCCAAGTGTTAAAAGATCTGAGCTGATTCTGGGTGAGCTGATACAGAGTACGGCCCACACAGAGATACTAATTGGCACCCCAAAGGCAGGAAAGTGATGATGCTGTGGTGTTGCTACTGGATTCATTTGCTAGTGCCAGTGCAGTAGTTCAGGACTAATTTGTTCAGCACTTGGGAATTTTTACTCTACATGGTACTCACAGTGATGTTCATTTCAAGATGTCTGATTGACAGCCTGAACTAGATAAACTACTTCTGGGTGCAGCCACTCAAAGAAGCATGAACATAGGTAAAGATGAACAGAAACCTTTGCAAGAACATGCATTTTCTACCAGTAGATCATTTGGCAAAAGTGAGACAATTTGAAGACAAGTAATTTTTTTAAGAAGTTCAAAAGAGAAGCTCCAAAACACTCATTAAAAATATTTTATAACAGCAGAACATGACGTGCAAGTGTTCCATTTCGAGATTTTCCCCAACTTTCAGTTTAATAGTGAGTATATGCATAGAATAGAAAATAAACTGCAACTTTCAAGACTCCCCAGAGAGGCTGGTTACTTCTCTGGTCTAATAATAAACCTGATAACAATTACTTTACTAATTGTGTGTAGATGATTAATAAATGTACTAATAGTACAGTAAATATACCACAGAAGGCATCTTTGTAAGAAAATAGCTACACCCCTACATCTTTAAATTATTAAAAACATTAAATATAAACCACAGTGCATCTGTAGGTAGCAGGTGAAGAGTCAGATCTGAACTCTTGGCAAGAAGCATCCTGCACTTATCGCAGTGGCGTCTATGTACTTTGAATACTCCATTAAATCCATCTTTGGTCAAATAGCTACATGCTTGGAGGCAAAAACCTCCTTAATATGTGCTTATCTCTGTAACATTCTGTACTGCTCATAAACATGACCTTGGTGCCAAGATGTGTCGGTGTGAAAGACATTACAAAACATTCACTTTTTTGAATGTATTCATCGCTGAAAGGAGTTAGAAGCTGAGGATGCTGCAGAACCTTCTGCTATGACCATTGTTTTTCAGAACAGGTATCAAAGGTGCTGGCTAAGAGTTGGCATTAAGTGATGGATGAGTCTTTTTCTGAATCCTCTGTAAAAATGCAAGTGACATGGTTTAACACCATTTATAACGAGGCATTTCCTTGCTTCCATTTTTGCAGTTTCTCTAGCTTTTTATTAAATCACTGGCACATAGAGGAAAAGTTCAGGTGTTTCTGAGCTGAAAATGATGGAAAAATGTTAGAGAATGCAGGAGCCTTTATACCTAGATTAGTCTAATAGATGGATTTTCCTGTCAGAAGCTTACAGCAGCTGATGTACTGAAGGTAAAATAAGATCAGTATCAAGATAGGGGTTACCCACATTTTCATACATCAAGAGGGTGTTAGAGGAGTTGGCAGGTATTGCACCTGAAAGCTTATTTTGAGAAAAATTTGCTGAGAAAAACCTTACATACCACCAGACTTATGGCTATTCATCTATATCACAGGCCTCCAAATACCTTAGATACTGTTAACAACTAGTAAGTGCTGGATGTTAGGTCATGTTCTCCAACCTTGCTAGTTCTTAAAGAGATGCAAAAGCCACCCCAAAAACAAATCAAGATTTTGTTGAAGTTTAAAGGCATTAATACAGAATTTTTTGCTTGGTCAAGGAAGAAGTTTTGTCCTGACTCAGTATGAATACATTTTTCTCTCACTTTCTCCCTGTAGCAAGCATGAACTGGAAAATCATTCTTTACCATTACTTTATCTTGACCCATTCCTCCATGCTAACAAGCTGGAGAAGCAGTTGTAACGGGTATACAACTTCATGCCTGCTGAGGAGTTTCTTTACAAGGGGATTTGACTGCCGTTGAGGTTCTGCACTGTCTGACAGCCACAGAAAGCTGACACAGAGATTTCAGTTGTTACTGCATTGTATTCCTGGGAATAAGAAAGCAGACACAAATTGTAGATGTATTGGCCAGTTCTAGATGTTGAGGCCATCTGGGTGTCACGTTTCCATCTCTGTATGTTTCATGAGGTGGTAGTTTGTTGCTTCTTTGGTTGTTTTTCACCTTCATATAATACACATGAGTTTGATTTAGATATATCAACGTCTACTATTACTTTGTTTATATAGGATATCTACTCTTCCATAGAGGTGATTTTCCCCCTTCTTAGGAGAGCAGAGTACACTGAAGGCAGTGATACATGAGCTCTGACTATTTCACTGTGGAGGCCACACTTATTCTGAAACTGTTTTTCCTTCTAGGCTGTTGGCTGTGATTATGAGATAAATTCCAACGCAACTGAAGACCAGTGTGGAGTTTGTCTGGGAGACGGCTCTGCTTGTCATACAGTGAAGATGATGTTCAATCAAAGTGAAGGATTTGGTAAAATGGGTTCTTCTTTTAAACTTTTCAGCTAATGAAGTAATTTCTTTGCATGAAAAGGATTAAGTACTTATTGAAAACTGGGTGATCAATCTGTGTAGGGAATTGTAAATGGATATTTCACATTGAATCACACTTCTGCGAGAAAGGATTTGTGATCTGTGCTTTTTAAGTTCACCTTGTCTAATAAAAATTGTGTCAGAGACCAACAGGCATTATGCAAGTTAGACAGATAATAATAAAACCCAAAATTACAAAATTAATGTAGTTTACCATCTTGGAAAATCTGGACCAAATCTGGACAGTGTAAAGCACCAAAAAAAAAGAATGAGTGGTTTTGCAATTTATTTCTAAGCCGATACTGTTGACTCTGGTGACCACGTGCCACTTCTTCCCCATGCAGAACTCTGCACTTCTGGTTGCTCTAAAACTTTTCTGTGTGAGGCCTGAAGCTTGTAAGGGGAGAAAAGTAACTTGCTGCAGAGTTAAGTGAATCAGCACTTGGAGGACTGAGCCTTTCTTTACTGATGGCTCTGAGACATTCAGGCTTTAAGTTGCCTTGTGTGGAATGAATGGGAGAGAGAGTCTAGAAGAGGGAGTAGGAGACTAAAACTGAATGAGAACCATGTTGGTGAGCTAGAGGTGGAAAAGACAGCCAGGATGAACAACTTTGAATGGGAAACCAGAACAGGAGGGGTACAGGTGAGAAGACCCTCACTGAAGCATGTAGTTAGAGCAAGGCCTGTCTGTGACTGAAGAAAGAGTCTGGTGCAGAGGTGAGACATCTCAAGAGCAGTAATTGGTACCATGCTAGTGAGGAGGGAGAAACTGTGGTGAGGATGTGGCTTTGGCTGGCTTTTAGGTTTGTGGGATTTTTTTTCATAAAATAATTCTTATTTGCACAAAAATGGGTTGTGCTAATAATTTAAACCTGGTTTGATAAGATTTTGCAAAGTTTGGGGAGAAAGCCCTTTTAATGTTTCAGGTTTTTTTCCTGTACTTGGATTTGCTTTCCTTCATCCTGTATCCAACAGGGGAACTGTGAAGGTGCCTGCAACCATGCAGCAGTGCAGGTTGTTTATGTGTGTGAGATTTACAAATGAAAATCTAGACCCCTCTCTCCTCCAGTACTACTGTAATCAGCCAGCCTCTCATCTTTTGCTTCTGCTCTAAAATGCACTCTGCCTTTGACTGAGTGGGGGTTTTCCAAGGCTGCAGATGATGTGAAGTTTATTTTCAAATAACAGTTTTACTAAAAAGATCCAGTGCTGTAACACATGGGAGGATAAGTGCCTCTTATTTTAATAAGGAAAAGTGTCAGGAAAGGTAGAAGCTCTTCAGCTTTAAAGACAATGTGTGGATCTCGCTGATGTTCACAGGTGTTAAACTAAGAATAGGACAATGGTTTTGTTCACAGTATCAGCTTCCTGTCTCTGACAAGTGCTGAAGTGTTCTGTTCTGTGATTCTGTGTCCTGGTGTCCTGTCTTGCAGTACAGTTTTACGGCAGAGTGACTACTGAACAATTTATGTAAACATAAAAACTTCAGGCTCATAAATTCAGTATAGATAACAAAACTGGACCAAAGCATGTTGCCTGTCACTGGCAAGAAAGATTTGAAGAGTTTTTTCTTGTTTAATGGCACAGAGAAATACAAAATCAAAGTTAATATATTTTGATTTAAAGCTTTACTCAGAACCTAAGTCCAGCAGGGCCTTTCTTCGGTGTGGTGTTGCATCAATGAGTATTATGTCTGCAAGTTGACTAAGGTGCTAGATCAGACTAATGAAATACTAGAAGACAGTTTTAATAATTTAGCCTTTCACTGCAGGGCAGGGGGATCAGTTTTACCTTAAGTCTTCCTGCCTCATGTTCAGATAGAAAAGTTTTAAAATCCGTATTATTACTTGGATTTTTTATCTTTTCTGTGGATGCAAAAAATGGGAATACTGGTCCAGAGGCTCCCAACACAGCCACAGGAATGGCAACATCATCTGTGTAATGGATTCCATTAGAGTTTCATGGTGGAAAACAAATCAGAGGTCAGATGTGCACAAATGGTCTCAGCTGTTGACACTAATATTAGCAAGTACCTGGTCTGCACCTTGCTTTCAGGAGCTGTGTTTGAGAGTCATTTAAGTTGCTTCAGCTGAACTCTTATGGCAGAAAGGTTGCAACATGAGCAGCACATTGAAAAGCAAGGTCTAGGCCTGAGCAAAGAAGTCATAAGCTCTCCTGTTGTGAAGGTAGAAGTCTGCTATTATTTTGAGGTAGAGTATTTGAAAGTCAAAATCCCTGTTCTTACCCATGTTGTTGTGATGACTCCAAAGAAGCATTATTGTGTACAACAGAACGTTTGCAAGGTGTGCAAACTTTTGGAAGGAGAAGAAATTGTGCTGCTGAATGAGGAGAAGCAATGGGATAAGGAAAAGGACTAAGGCACAAGGGACAGGGGTTCAGGAGTGTGGCAAGTGCAGGGAGTGTGGAAATTAATGGATAACAAAAAGATGGAACGATGTTGCAAGGACCAGACAAAGAGATTTACCTGGGAAGGCAACAGGTGGTGGTCAGAAGGATGGGTAATTGTCCTGTCTTCACCTTTTGTGTGTTTAGGAGGAAATTAATTTTCTGACTTTCCGTAGCAAGTGGATAATGCATTTAAATTTGTGACAATTAGGAAATGAGGCACTGTACAAACGGGGTGGAGGTGTCTTACTTAGCCAGCCAGAAGGCGAGATTAGATGCGTGTCACTCCTGTGAAGGGCTGAATTTTAGCAAAATGATGGGCAAACAGGGAAGCTGTGGCTATACTTGCCCTAACCTGGAGGTTTGTCCTAGTCCTGTTACCTCCTGAACAACTTGGCTGGGACTGAATCAACATGTGCCATGGTCTCCCTGCTACCCCTGTTTCCTTTTCATGCAAGTGAAGTGGGGACAGAGATCTGGTACGTGCCTGAACCTAGCCCACAGATGGAGTCTGGACTTAGCCACGATATGAATATTGATCTGAGAGACTGGAAGGTCTCACGGGATCCTCACTTAGGAGACTGTCTCTAGACTACAACTTTTTTTCTCATTACCATCACATACTGCAGTTCTCCCTCTATTCCATGGGAAGGCTGTATGCAACTATACTTTGACTTGCAAACCTGGTATGCCACCAGGAGCTGTATTCCTTGTAATATTCTTGTGGTAGTGCCTAGGGCCTGGCTTAGAGGAAAACTGTATTTTTAAGAGAGAATCTTACAGATACAATAAACTTGAGAGCAGGGTGGGAGCTGTTGTGATAAGGAAAAATAGCCAGGTCTGATTATCCTCTGATCTGCAATACTTTGCTAACCACCTGAGTGAAATTACTCCTTTCTCACAGCAATAGGAAAAGAGAAACAAGCTCTTCAGTCCTGGTAGAGCTGTGCCTACAACAAGGATTGCATGAATTTATTCATGTACTCTTGTCTGTGCTAGGAGCATATAGATTTAATTTTAATTAAAAGGGGAAAGATTAATAGCATCTGAGAGTTGCCATTTCACAGGTGTATGGTAGTACCCACAATATAGATGCTCCAGGATTTAATGAGCACAGTGTGTAGGCTAGCTGACATTTTGACCGTTATTGAATCAGATCTCTAGATCCTTATCAGATGGAACTGTATAACCAGGAACAATTACATAAACACCATCCACATGATTTTTAAACAAAAATTTATTATGTTGAGTGACAAACTCAAAAGCTTGCTGCTGATTAGCTCCACTTTCAAAAGCAGATACCATTCACTGGGAATTAGTGTGCAGTTCTTGGAAATCAGGAGGTCAAAAACAGGAGGGTCAGGGAGAAGGGCATGTGATAGATTGACCAAATGGTAAAATCTATTATGAGACAGTTGCAATACATGTAAAATCAAGTTTATGAGCAACAGCAGGTGATTCAGACAAAAATAATTATACAAAAACTTGAGAGGATACAGATTTTTATGTTACAAAAGAAAGAAAATTGCTTTATTGGTTTTATACTTTGTGCCTTGAACAAATACTATTCTAATTACATACAAAAAAAACCCAACCCTACTGGAAAAGGATACCAACATTGCAAAGCCAAGCTGTCAGGACGTGAGACAATTAAGATTTTCCATGCTGTGTTAATTTGGCCCACTTGTGAGCATACCTTCTAATCAAGTCTTTAGTTACACAATCACACACTGTGTTCATAACACGTCTCCACTGCACTGAAAGAGTAGAACATTTGGGAGAATCGTTAGACCTTGGTTACTTACAATAGACCTAGATGGCTGGTTTCCTATAACAGAAGTTACTCAGTAATCGTCCAGATTTTGTTATTCCCTTCACTTACGAAAGTCTAAAAAGTTTGGATTTCCATAGTGGTGGAAAAGGTGACATCCAGAAAACTCTTCCTCTTGAACATTAATTACTGGAAAAATATATGTGTAATTATATATTAATAATGTATTAGGAAGGGCCTGATGTAAATTTTTTCTGTACTGTAAGCATCATATGACATTAAAACCAATACTTATCACCCCACCAAGCTGCTGTAAAGAAAATTTAGATGTTAAAGACTTTGGGGCACTTATTTATGACAGCAGGTTTTTGTACAGCGTATAAGTACTGGTGGGTAGAAAGTGTTGATACTGAAGATCTCTTAGTATGCCCAGTGTGGTTTATCTCACTCATGTGAGTGAGTAATCAAAGGTGATAAGCTTATTTCACAAGAAAGGTGAATGGGATGTGAGTCTCAGCAGTGTGTGATGAAAACTGGGGAACGACATATGTTCCAGTCTTGAAGTAAACCAGCGCAAACTGCAGCTCACGTTCCCAGGGCACTTGCTTGTAGAGCTGTCATCCATCCAATTTCTAAAGCTCAGCCAGGAGCAATAGCAAGAAAGCTATTGGAGTTTGTGTTCAAATTTCTATGCGAACTTCCTATTTTTATGGTGCAGTATCAACAGCAATCTCAGTTCCCTGTAAGGTGAGAAGCATGGAGCCTGGTATCATATACTGCCTGTGGTGCAAACAGTATTCTATCATAGATGCTCTGGGTTCATTCTTAACACATACACCAAAAATATCTTTTTACAGCTAACTTTTATATATTAAGAGCTGTTGAACTTTCTTAAGAAAAACAGTAGTTTATAAAAATATGTTCAGCTGATCATAGTAATGTAAGGCATTTAAATAACATTCAGGTTTTTTTGTAGCAAGGCTATCTATGGGAAACAGTCATGGAGAAATTAAATAATTTAAGGTACATGGAATCATGTACATACCTGTACACTGGTGACAGATGAAAATATTTCTTGCAAATTGAAAAGACCTTTCCCACAACAGACTGTTAGCTTGCTGGGACTCCATGGCATTTCTCCAGATTACTCACATTGCAGTATGCAAGAGCCCTTGGGTATGGTTATGGAGATGTTGATGCTTATCTGTGGAGTAGATTTCCCTGTGCTGCTTAGAAAAACATTCACTTCCATATTCCTTCTAAATGCCACTGTCATTGCATAAACCCAATGCATATTTTTATTTTTCAGCTGATACTGGAAAATCTGGCTTGGAACATCACACTGTTAACTAACTGAAATACAAACTCTGTGATAGCACCTTTCTGTGTATTTTTCAAACAAAGCTGGTATTTTATTATTTTATACATAACTAAAATGCAATGACATTTTTATTATTCACCTCCGTGAATCTTTATTGTCTCATAGGATATGTTGATATTGGGCTAATTCCAAAAGGTGCAAGGGGAATCAAAGTCATGGAAGTTGCGGAAGCAGGAAATTTCCTTGCTGTGCGAAGCAAAGACCCAGAAAAATATTACCTGAACGGAGGCTTTATCATCCAGTGGAATGGTGAATACAAAGTGGCAGGCACAATATTTCAGTATGACAGAACAGGAGATCTAGAAAATCTCACTGCTCCAGGACCCACCAATGAATCAATATGGATTCAGGTAAATAGGAAATCACTAGCAGAAGCAGAATATGCTGGGGCTCTGAAACTGAGGCTGGAAGAATACACAGATTTGTATATAAACCACTCTACTAACATGTTGTCTTGCAAAAAATGAATTGAGCTGTTTTGGAGAGAAATAAACACCTTGCTTGAGAGAGTTGTTCATCTAGTCTGAAAAAAAGATGTCCAGTATCATAGTCTGATGATTATTAAAGGCTGGTATGATCCAGTGCTGCCACTAGGATGGCGATCCTGCCAGCTGTAATTGGTCAGTCCTTTGTCCAGACCTCCTTGTCTCTTGTGACAGCTTAGGCCAACATATGGCTGTGATGTGAACCAGACCCAGATGAAAAGTAACTAGTTATCATAAAAAAGGACCTGATGTCAGGCTGTGAACAATGAGAGCTAGGGAAGGCTGACAGAAGTGACAGCTTACACTGAGCAAGAAAATACAGCATTAGATAGATGGATTAATAGCTTATGGTAAGTGAAATGGATCCGTTTAGCATCCACTGAGGTTGCTTCCTTTTGTTTCTTTTATGTTGCTTTATAGATTCTAACTTCACTATAATCAGCTTCTGTTAATTCTGCAAAAATAGTTATAAATTGCCCCTTTGTTCTCTGAGTATATCTTTCCTGGCTTGTTTGCCAGTGTATCCACCATACAATTAAAACAAGTATTAGGGGTGTTGATGAGAGCCACTTTCACACTTTGAATGTCTGTTGAGAAGGCACATCTAATGGGTGCTCAATCTTCACTGTCAGTAAAAAGGTCAAGGAAACTATTAGGAGGAAGAGTAGGAGTTCATTGCTGAAGTCTTTTATCCTTCATCCATGTTTTTCTTTTTCTCATCAGCCAAATTTCATGAGTGGCTCTTCACAATTGGAATTTTCCTTTTTAACCCACAAACATTGAAAAATAATATTAAACCAGTGTCTGAATAAAGTCTGTAATATTCTGACCAGTTATTTCGTAACAACTATTTCAGATGGGTAGGGAAATTATAATTTCTAGTGGTGATAGGCAATTGCTCTTAATCAGCAGCACATTTGGCAGTGCCTTGGATTGACTTTGCATTATCTTTTCTTATTGTCAATAGGATACCAATTATGCTGACCCACTTACTCCCATTTGTGCCTGCAAAACAGAATGGCAAACAGCTGTGTCTTAGAAAGATACATATGCCATTGTCGGTGCACAAATGGAATTCTTGCCAGTCTGCTTTTCTGAACTGGTAGTAGGCTCAAAAATAGGCTTGCTTTAAAGCTTGCTGATTCTTTGGTTCTCACACTTAGAAAGCTTTGGACCAGTAGATTATTAAAATCATAAGTAATTAAATAAACTAAACTCTTTTTCCAGCTGCTTTTTCAAGAAACTAACCCCGGAATCAAGTATGAATATACTGTACGTAAAGAAGAAAGTCATGAGAATGAGATTGGAGAGCCAGAGTATTTTTGGCAGTATGGAGACTGGACAGCTTGCAGTGTTACCTGTGGAAGAGGTAATTCCTCACTTCCTTTTTCTATTGCTGTTTCGCTTCATTACTGGCAAATCTTGTCTTTTAAGTTATCCAGTGTTCTCAAAGAGGTAAGGTTCTTTAATCTGCATTTGGTGGGAGAGCAATCACGTGATTACAATAATGTGTTTTGGATTTAAAATAAAATTTTATTAATTTATTTAAGGCAAATAGGTTTCTGTAACACCTGCCATAAAATTCTCCACTTATGTGAACCAAAATGAAAAACTACAGTTTTCTTTCCTCATGATTTGTTGTCAGTATTTTTCACAATAACCCTACTTCCCAGAAATACTAATCTATGACCTACTCTTATTTCTCTACTGAGTCTCTCCAATATGTTAACTACAAAAAAAAAAAATTCTTAATTTCTGTCCTGTCTTGATAAGTAACAATGCTTTTTGTGCATTTCTCAATAATTAGTTTATTTAAATCAGTCTTGAGAACTTCTGTGTCTTTCCTACTCTCAGTATAATGGCTTGGGGAAAGCTACAATTGTATTTGAGTCCTGTGCAGCATGTCAAACCAGACCAGCAGAATGATGACCATGAAGTAAGATCTAACAACAGGTCTAGAAGTTTGCCTTTGGTAACACACAGAAGATGCTTGCAGGAAGACTTTCTTTAAAGTAGTTAATAGATCAATGAGATTAAATTAAAGCTTGCAGTAAAGCAACAATAATGACAAAGAGACTGAAGGTTTCTTTACAAAAGTAAAGGATTTTATCCATCCTTTGTGGGAATCATTTTTAAAAGATGAGAAAAATGTTGTGTGTGAAAGGAAGTCTGCACTTGGGGAGAAAAGATTGTAGCCTTCTGTCTAAATTAGTTCCTGAGGTTCACTGGACAGAACAGTCCTGAAGATAGAATGGAAACCTTGATTGTTTGACCGGCCATGTAAAAACTGTACAGAACAGTAGAAGATCAGTGTTATAGCTATTGGACACATAACATGAAATAAGCCTTTTCTCTTTCTAATGTTAGGGTATTGTTGGTGGTTTTTGATAATTATTGCTTTCTTTACTTCCCACAATGAAAGAAAAAGACAAAAAAATATTCTAACAAATACAGTTGGGAGTCTAGAAGCAGTGATGATAGCAACTTGTTAATCTTTCCTGTCAGGGAAGACAATGCATTTTCAGTGGTTCAGACAACGTACATTGTATGACCTTAATTTTAGAAGTTTAAAAGAAGAATTTTAGAACAGTAATGTAAATTACCCCATCCCCGGTATACAGGGGTATATAATAATTTATTTAAAATATATATATAATGTACATGCCATAGAGATATTTACACATCCATATCTATGTGGTTGTGCAAATATTTGTGTGGTTTGTTTTGTTTGTTTGTTTTAGAAGAATATTTCAACACAAAATGCCGTGTGTTTTCTTTTTATCTGGGGAAAAAAAAGCCAGACAAAACCATTTTCTTTAAATAGGTACCCAAAACAAGTTTCTTGCTTAACTGCATGCTGTATGTTTTAGTTCTAATCCCTAGTTGTGAATAGTGCTTAATGTAGCAATTGTCATGAAAACAAAAAAAGTGGGGGGGAATGTTATTAGACTGTTTATTATGTCACTTAGGAGTTTTTTTACATTAGCTGCACTATTCCCCAGAACTGTTTCTCACTAAGTAAATTATAACCCTGTGTACTACCTTCTGACTAAAGAACTGTGTGACTTGACTTTGATTTCTAACTGCCACATGGATTACTTAAATAAAAGGCTGAAGGACATACAGTTTTTTTCAGGTTTTATTTAATAAGTGGCTTCCCCTGCTTACTGTCCTTAGTCTCTTAATATATGTTTCTTGAGCTCGTTGGCTTTTTCTTTGCATAGTAGAAATGTTATGCTTCAGGCAAGACTGTGGACTTACTGACATGAGTTTTCAGGAGAACCAAGAAGTGTATCACAGTTCAAAAACCTTCTCTGCGTCCTTTCATGGGTAGGAGAAAATAAATTAATAGACCCTTTGGTCTCTTCCCTCTTAGATACATACTTTTATAAAAATAACTGAACAGGTCTAAAGGAGGATGTAATCTGCTAATACATGATGCAGTCAGGGTATTGTTGCTTCCTGCCCAGAAAAAAAAGGGAAACCTTGGTACCAGGCTTCAGTGCATCACTTGAAGCAGGGGAGCTCTGATATTACAGTCTGTCTGCAGTTTTCTGCAGGTACACAATGCTTAATCTGGTTGTGCTCTGGGCTGTCTGAATGTGGACCAACTGTACTGTTGTCGTGTTAGCTTGGCACTGATTCTGAGCTGTCTGGCCCTCCTAAGCACCACACTGGTGCAGTAATATAGCAGGTTTATGCCTGGATGATCAGAGCACAAACACATCAGCAAAAATACCTGGAGCTTTGCTGCATAAAAGAAAGAGTGTAGCAGCAGGGAAAGTGTATTTGAAAAATGTTAGCTCTCCATCATTATAGAAATTTGGAAACTCTAATTTTGCTACGTTTAGCAGGGAATATGGTCATGGTAGTGATTGTTGACCTAGAACCAGAAAATATCACATGGTTACTCATTACTGTGGTCTGATCCTCCCAGGTTCAGTTCAGGACCAGGAGGAGGAATAAAGGCAGAACTGAATGTTCCCAATGTTGCTGAATTAAGCAACACCCTTCTCTGACTTCCACAGAACTTCTGGCTTTGAATGATGAGATGGATTTTATCTGAACATACACTCTGTTTATATTCAGAATTTATTGCCATTGGCAGTAACAGACCTGTTGTGCCAAATCTCAGGCATTTGAAGAGTTTTGAAAGGTTTGTGAGATAAAAGTGCGTTTAAGTAGGCAAGATCATCTTCTGCTGTTGGTGTGCTGCATGACAAGTCTTACTGAAGACAAGCTTTCAGTGGGGGTCAAGATGATAAGAAAGGTTGCATTTATTTAGACTAAATGTAGTGGTAAAATAACCTTCAAGGAATTTTGCAGTTACCATTTAATAAATAATAAACCAATAGGTTTTCAGGATAAAAGAGGGTGCCAAGAAAGATGAACTACTGAACCATCTTTGACAGCCACAGCCAGTGAGAGAAATTGATCCTTACCTAGAATTTTGGTCTCTTGGCAAGCCTGAACCTGCCTAAAGATCTCATACATGGTCTCTCATCAGGATGGGTCAATATGGTAGCAGTAAATCTGAGGATAATTTGGCCTTTTGTAGCCACAGAGATCAGGACAATGCAAACAAATGCTTCCTGGAGCCAAAAGATTGAAGAGTGACAAATGGGGCTACAAGCACAGGAATGGGCTGATGCAGGGTGTTACAGAGGCTCTCAAATAAACAGCCAACCACCAAAAATTAAAAATTTATTGTCAACACAATTAACCAACCCTCTGCAAATTACAGGTTCGAATGTCTGTGAGAGGAGAACAGAACAACTTCTTAGAGTTTAACGACAACCCAAAACACAGAACAAAGCACCACTCCTTAGGGTTTAATGACAACACAAACCTCTCTGTCCCTCACCTGACAAGTAAAGGCTCTCAACCTCGAGGACCTGCTCAGGGCAGCGTCCCAACCCAAGGCACCTTGAGGAGTTTCCTTGGGCAGCGTCCTGACCCTTCAAGGGTAGAGTCCTCCGCCGCAGCTGCTGCTCCAGGGGATGAGCTCCAAATGCCTCCCCCAGGGGACTCCGTTTATACCCAGCCGAATCTGATCTGTGGTCAATAGCAGCTCATATTGGCCAAAGGCCCCAACTACCATGAAGCCCCGAGAACAAAGGCAATTAGTAGCTGCTACACTTCAGCAGTCAAGAAGCCCTATTTTCACTGGGCGGGTGCACCTGCTGCAGCAGGAAAGCATCATCTGTCCTAAGAGAAAAAACAGGATTTTAGCCCTATGATACATCTCCTTATCCAAGGGAAATGTACCTGGAAAAAGTCCCAGTAATGAATAATGTCTTTTTAGAGTGAAGCTATCCCTTCTCAAAATTAACCCAGGGCAGCTCCCTAGAGATATTTTCCAAAAGATTCTTAGCCTCAAGATAGCAGCATGCCATGCCCTGACACATACTCCGCCACCTCCATTACACTGACAAAGAGAAGATGCAAATGTGCTCATGTTTTCCTTCATTTCCTTCATGTGCCCATGTCTTCTGTAGTCTCAAAAAGTGGGACTGGCCAGTCTACAATAACACCCTTTAACATGGGAAAAATATTCTCTGGAAAATCAGTGTTTTCTGTAGGAAGCATACCTAATACTATGTGCAGGGAGAAGGAGAACACATTGCGATACCTGATGTCCATTTGCAATGTAGGAGATAGTTCAGTAACTACATTGCAATCTATTTCATGGCAAACAAATGCCAAAGGGAATAATTTACAGTAAAAACCATAAGCCTTGCTTTGTCCTCACAGCAGGGTAGTTTGATTCTCCTGCCATTTGCTTTATGCAGAAAGGAACTGCTTTGCTGTCAGGATGTGTGCACACTGGATAGTGTCCTGCAAACTGCTGCACACTCTGGCCGAAGAGCCTGTCCTTCCAGAGCATACTGTCAAGACAGTATGTAAAGCCGTCAAGCTTTTTTTTTATAGGAAGATTAATTTAAATGCCTCACTGAGTTTTCTTCAAGACCAGCTACCCATTATTCTTTAATTAAATAATGGTCAATTAGAAATTACAAGTATAAATCCGTCATCCTTGTCTAAAGGCTTTAATCATGTTTCTTAGAATTAGCTTTGAATGACATTGAACATAACAAGGAGCAAAGTGCAGCACAGCTGCAACTATGGCAAGATATTGGGCAACCTCAACAATTTACTTTTCCATAGATTACATCAGTAATTGGCAAATTTTCAAAGCTCTGCAAAAGAACATAAATGTAGTATTTGTTTTGGGGTTAATTGTTATGTGCTCTCTAAATCCTTCACAACTATTATCAGAGCTACTTTGCAAAATTACCTCCAAGTGTTCCTGAACTGAAATGTAGTACTAAACATGTAGGATTGGTTTTAGAAAACAAAGGTCACTATTTTCCTTCGCTATTATGGGTCTAAGTTTTATAACACCAGGAATGTAAAGGCTCTTGTATTGTGTACATAGCTTGTGCATTCACTGAGTATAATTTCCAAGTATAAGTGAAATCCATGCAGAGGATCTGATTTGATGCACAACTGTGACAATTACATGACCAAATTAGTTTTACAATCAAATACACTCTTTTGCCTACATAGTTTGCATGTTTGCTTCTGGTCCTTCATTTCTGTTGTTCTCAGCCTTAATTTTGTCCAAACTGAGGTCTGTGCAGCCAACAGTTTTCTAATCTCAGTTTCAAAGCCTTCCACACCCAATGATTTTAAACTGACACCTTGTTTTGTTTGGGTTTTTTTTCAAACTAAGTGAGAAATCAGGAACCGAGTGGGTCAACATCCCATTTAAAAAGTCCTGTATCAGGGATGAGGTGACACAGAGAGGTAGAAGCAATCTCTGAGTAGATTTAGTGAAATCAAAAGCATTCTTGGATCTGACTGTTGTTATCCTTGGTTTCTCTTTTTCCTTCCCAGAAATATTTGTAGGTTTTTTTCAGAGCTGAGATGGCACACTTCTGTGTAAAGAAACATGGGTGTGGGAAGGGCTGTGGTGCAATGAGTGCCAAGGTGAGCAGAAAGGAATGGGATGTTCCCACCCCAGAGGAAAAAGCAAGATCTTTGTAGTGGGATTATAACCAAGAGACAATGTCTCGATGAATACAGGCAGCATCTTTGTGCGTGCAAAACAGTTGTCAGCATGGGCTAGTTAGCATTGAGGTCAGAGAGAAGTAAAAGAGGTGAAAACAGCTACACTCTCAGACACTTATAAAAATCGAGTTTAGGTTTCCAATTTTAAGGTTTTGTGGTTTGGTTGGGTTTTTTTTCTGAGTTTTAAAGTATATTTAGAATTTTTAATCTGAGACTTAAGTAGGATATTACACAATTAAGTTATATAACTGTGTAAATGTTTGATAGAGCAGAGTCAATGTGAAGTGACTGGTTTTCTGCTTTTGCAGTGTTTTCTAGTTCAACTTGCTCAAGCTAAAAGCCCAACTCTTTCATTATGTCATTATATGTATGCCTACATATACACATGCATATCAATATATGCATATAGGATTCCTTCCAACTTTGGAACTGAACAGTCATGATGAAAAAGCGGTGCTCTATGGCTTCTTTAAATATATATATATCCATCCCAGATCTTCCTAGATTTTAAAACTACAATAGGAGTTCACATAACTTCCATAATAAAAATTGTTTTGTGATTAAATTAGTTTATTGATGCCAGTGATCAGCAAATGTTTTATAAGAATATACAGCCTTGAAACAAATCTAGTGCAAAGGTTTATAGTGGTTCTAAAGTGAATTACAGCAGCTGAAATGACTAAAAAAAATATCAAAAGAGTTGTTATCTGCATTTGTAACAGCAACATATCATGATTTTGAAAGGGACAGAAACATATTTCTGTGGACTACTTTGTTTACAACTAGTTGGAAGGTTGCTAATTATTCCAGCTACATTTTTCCTAGCATAAAACAGAGCACTGCTCACTGGAAGTCCTGCACTGAACCAAAAAGCGTTCTGCTGCTTGAAGTCCTCTAGGGACAGAAAAGTGCCACATCCAGCCATGCTGCAGAGTCATGCAGCTACTTCCACATCATGTACCCTGCAGCTTGAATGCCTCAGCAAAGAGTATTAATGGGAGACACAGGACTACAGTCCCATAATCCTCTATTCTAAGTGAAACTAATCCTTGTTCTAGCAAATCAACCTTCATGTATGACTGGAGGAGACTCAGTCATCAAATCTTGTGTTGTTGCATATAGTTGTCTTATATGTCTCTGTTGCAAGTCTGAAAGTACTCTGAAAGCTATAGCATTTCCTCCCAGTGTCACAGACCTGATCTCTTAAGGTGCTATAAAAACGAGATACGGGTTTCCATCTGCTTCTGTGGAATGATCCAAATACGCATAGAAAGTTTTTAATTTCCTTGTGTTCTGGAGGCCTTTTTCAGTAATATCTGACTACAACCTACCAAAATAGCCTAACACTGTATTAACAGTGCTGTTAGGCCCTTTGCTTTCCAGGAAAAGAATTAAAGACACGCAAATGTGTCCTACCATCTGCACAGTTAATTTAATGAGAATTAATAAACAAGGTTTCTTTGGTCTTTTTAGTCCTTGGGATTTGTATGGGCCTAATGCCACTATTTTAATGCCCCTATATGAAGCTACAACCTTTCAAACTGTAATGCTACAATACTTTTTTTTTACAATGGGTTTGTAGCACAGGACCTGCCTCAAATTATTGCAAAACTGTGTGGAAGGCAGGCCTCTGGAAACTAGCTTCCTTTTGATTCACACCAGGATAAGAGAGTATTTTGGTTCGTGTTTCTTTCTGTTAAATGCATGGGAGTTTTTGTAACTGGAATTATTAGGAAATAACCCAAATAGTATGTCTCTGTATTCTCATCATTACTGTGCTTTCCCTCTTGTGATGAGTGCTTTGTATTACTTATTTAGAAAACAAGATTTTCTTCCTCATATGGCATTAGCATTTTCAGTCAAGGTTTGTACAAAAACTTATTAAAAAGTGAAATTCAGCACCAAGAGACACCGAGTTACAATTTTGCTGATATACTCTAGTATGGATTCTGCTTAAACAACCTTCCCAGAAGTACAAAGAAAAGATCAGAAAAATTACCCTTGCCGTGAATAGCTTGATGCTGCTGAGTTACTGTCTCTTATCTGCGAGAAATCCAAGAACCATTCATAGTCCTTAAACCTGCTTCAGGGCCTGCAGGACCCCTTTCTGAGACTGACATCTAAATTGAGATTAAGGAAAGTTCTTTCCAACATGTTCCTTGAGCTGTCTGATCCAAAAGAGCTTTGCTTAACATCTTTTCAACTTCATTGAAGGATACTTACACCTGACTTAGCCCGGACAGGCAGCAAAACTGATTTTCACAGCTGGTACTTTATTCTAGGATGTGGAGTATGACCAGTGTGTACTCCCCGTGCTAGAGGATACCTGCAGATCATCCCCAGCCTACATGGATTACTGCTTTTTCTTTTTGTCTTTCTCTTGCAGGGGTGCGACGCCAGATTGCCCACTGCATGCGGAAGGGAAGCGGAGCGATCAAAAACTCCTTCTGCGACCCAGCAACACAGCCAAATGGGCGACAAAAGAAATGTTATGAAAAGGACTGTCCACCCAGGTAATGGAGCTCTGGTAATGCTCAATAGCAGCCTTACTCAAAGGAAAATGTTGGTTCTAATACCAGATTAGTGTGGCATCTATGTCCTGCCACAGTGAGAGCACCCAAGCGTTTCAGAGCAAGTTGGGAGGAACCCAGTAATGGACAAGTTGGGAATGAGCTGCCCTAAGAGGTTTCCAGTGCAAGTTACTGAGCAGTCTGTGCTGGGAATGGCACAGGTTGCTGTCACATCTGTATAGATATTCTTTTTGTTCAGTTTAGGTGCAGGTGTGCCTGAAAACTGTATAAGTTCTTATTTATTTTAAAAATCTTATACCTGTCTTAGCTTGAATGATAATGTATTACTGTGTGTTCCTCTCTGCAAGTTAGTTTTTGGGTTTTTTAAGCCTTTTGATGCCTTTTTCAGTATTTTTTGATACTTTGTCTTTTTTTGAGGGAAGATGAGAGGAAGTGCCCACTTCTATAATTCTATTATACTTTCTTTGTAACACTTATTATTTGGCATTTTTTTTAATCATGGCCTTCTTATTTTTTCCTTTCAGCAAAGTGCAACTTTCTTCATTCTGTGATCACATGGAAATCAATTTTTCCATTCACATAGCATTTTTTTAAAATTCATCTTCATCTCTATTCTACCATTTTAGCAAGTAGGGTAAGGAAGACTAACCACAGCAAACATTCCAGGTGACAGCAGAACTGTGAGTCTGTGAAACAGGCACAGATTTGCTGGAAGGGATCAATCCTGGTTTAGTTTCCTGCTTTAAGTACTAGAACATGTTACTTTTGTCTTTCAATGCCTTCAGAAATTGTTTATCATGCTGTTCGCAATGGTACACCAGTGTTTCCCTAGTAATTCTAGTTAAATCAGAAACAAATCGAAGTCATTACAATGATTCTTCTAAAGTGTATCACATTACATTTGCCAGCAGTGAATTTCATGAAGCTTTAATGTAAAAAAGTCTTCATGGGTGTTGGTTTTATTAGTTGTTTCCAAGTATCTTTAGAACATCATATGATGCCTCCTCTGGGAATTACATCTATGTGCTTGCAGCCTCTATAAATGACTATAAAAAAGCATAAACTACCAGTATTTCATAATTCTTTGTAGCTTGTTAGAAAATCAGTTGACGGTAGATCAAGCTTATTAACTTGCTGACTAGTTAAGAGCTGAGGCTCTAACATGGCTTACACATGGGGGTGTTTTTTATTTATAGCACGTATAAACTGTGCTATTTATTCCAAAGTTCCAAATGAGCTCGATTTATCCCAAGCATAAATTATCTCTCTCTCTAATACTCTTCCAGCTTCCAAGTGGTTTTAATTCAAGGCATTTCCTGAGGCTTTTATGGCTTGTTTAATCAGTAACCTCCAGTGGATCTCTCTTCTGAGTACTTTTCCAGTCTCCTTCTACAGCCTTGTAAAAGTTCTATCATATACAACTTCCTCTGCAAGGAATTCCACAACTTTAATGCCTACTGTGTGAAGCGCTACCTCGTTTTAATTATTTTGAACCTGGCTTTCTCTAGCTTCTGTCGGTGGCCCTGAGTTCCTCTGTTGGAAGAGATGGCAGTGAAGAATGAATTCCCATCTACCTTTCCGAAGCCCTTCATTTTGCAGATCTGGTCTCTGTTCCAGGCTGTAGTCATAGTATGGGATTTAGTTGGTGTTTACTTTCCATAGCATATGTGTCACCTCTAATCCAGACAGATGGCTACACATCTTCATCTGAAATGCAAGACAGGACTTTGCTGGCTCTAAGGAAAATCTGGATGTTGGAGGAAGGTGTGACTGTCCCATATGGCATGATACAGGATAACTGAGAGTTCCTGTGAAGCTGCCAAAAACCAAGTGTTCTGTAGAGAGATGACTAAATTCTGTGCTAGAGTTGAGAACAGTGCTGTTAAACATAACACTGCAGGGGACCTTTGGTTAGTGCTGCAGCCATGGGACTGACAGTTAACTCTTAGATAATCTCACAGTTTCCAGTAGTGAACCATTTTTTTTATAGAAACATCCTATCTAAAACAAGAAGGATATTCCCTTGCATAACTCTCCCTCCTATGATTTGCTAAATCCCACATGCTAATGTGAAACTAGCTACTAGACCACTAAATCAGGATTAGATAATTTATCAAACAGTAGCTACAGGCAAAGAATAACATTACTGTAATATTTGTGACTCACAAACCAGATCCTGTCTCATTAGTCCATTTCAGGAAGTTAATTATAAACTGTCTCGATTACAAGCTTCTGAGAAGTCCCAAGTCTTAACATTTCTGTTTGTTAGCTGATTTGATCCACATTTATCTTTCCCACACTTGCTACTAAAAGATTCTGGAACAAAACAAACAAAATATTTAAAATGTCACAATACATGTATGCCACATGTTGACTCAGAACAAAATAGATGGCTGAACAGTTGAGAATTAAAATGTCATACAACTGCTCATGTAAAACTTGAGTGATACTGCTTAGTAGGAGTGCAGCAAGACTGTAGGATAAATGCATGGGTTTTTTCCACATTATGCTATGGAAAATGGTTTCCAGTTCTGTGTTTCTTTGGTAGACAGTTATTTAGTTCCATAAGTGTTAATGATAAAAATCAGTGGATACTACTTGAAGAAGAGTAAGATTTTTAACTACTCACAGTATTGTGAATATAAGTTTTGCTCTCCCCCGTGAAGAAAATTGCCTCGAGTCTTTTTAACCTGACTACCATTTTGAACAAAGTAACCATAAATGCATTATTTTACAAGTACTTGGGTTCTTCTGCTTTTTTATTGGCTTTTACTGTACTGTCCTACTTCCAGACTGCTTAATAGAGTCCAACAGCATAAGAATAGGAAATCTTGTTTCTGTTATAATAGAGAGTGAAAACCAGTTCCCTGTTGATATCTGCTGTGCCTGATGCTGTACAAGTACATAGTAAAAGAAGACAGTCTTTGTTTAGGTGTGACACAATATGGTGGGAGGGAGGGAATGTTCAGTCCCATAGGCATGAATATAGCAAATTTTGGTTCCAAAATCCCATGTTACTACTTTTTCAGTGGGATCCACACCTTGTTCAGCTCACATCATCTGGGTATAGATTAGGACTATATGAGAAGGCTGTTGGGTCCTGAATTAATTGTTCCAGACCTTTGAAACTCAATGTGGGAGGAAAGGGGATAGGTCTCATTTAAGACACCTGAATGCCACTTGAGGGAATCAGATTTTCTCCCCACCTCTGTCCCAGGCTGTATTGCGGAATAGCTGAGCACGCACAGCTGCAGCTAAAAACTAACTGAGATTATGCTTTCACCAGGCAGACTGCTGTCTAGTTCAACAGCCTCAGGAAAATTAGTGCTCACACAAATTAATTACCCAAATCATGCGTTTTGCTTGCTTGTTTGTTACCACAATCTCTCCATGCCATGCCTGCCTGTGGAGATAAGACAGTCCTGTCACTTTGCAGGGACCGGGTGATGCATTAATATTTAAGAGCCACTCAGTTGCTGTAGTGGTAAATGCCATCAGAAACCAGAGGTAGGAACAAGTGTTGGATGCTGACTCCCATCAGGCTTCAGTTTCCACCAACTTGTCCCAGTCTCTCACCACAGTCAGCACAGCTACTTACTAGTTTTCTTCCCCATATCCCTTTCTTTGCCAAACATTCTCGCTGTATGTGTGATTTAAAGAAAGCCTTGTTTATAAACTACCCAAAGCTAAGTCTGTCTGGCAGTACCCTCCACTCTTTAACTTAAAGCTGTGAGGTCTGACAGCTTGGTCATTTCAACTTAGAAGTTACATGTTTGGATCTTGGATTGCCCTCTCAATTCTGGATGTGTGCTCAGCAGTCACCTCCAGTTTTGGATATGTCTCTGCAGTGTGAGGATACAGCAGAAGCTCCAAGATAAATAAAGTTTGGCAAAGCTGTCACTCAGGTGCTGCTCCCATCTGTGTGGCCCAGGACCTGCTTTGGGACATTCTGTACTGGAACAGGCAAATGGATGGCAGATGCTCTGCTGTACTTGCTTTGCCTTTCTTCCCTTTCATCTGGGATGCTGCAGTTCAGAAATCCTCAGTGAGGACCATGAAGAGACAATTGTGCATGTGCTGCCATGTTAAATTTCTCATGCTTGAGTGTTTAAAGCATGTGCATGTGCCATAGAATGGAAATAGGAAGATGCACCATTAGAAACTCCAGTTACTGCTAAGAATAAACTTTGAGTCAATGCAAGTTTTTGGAAGTGTGTGTGGTAAACATGGTGTCAGACTATTAACTACTTGGCTCACCAGTACCATCTGTTACCTGCACTGAATGAGGAAGAACTCTATAGAAGTTACATGACTAAATGTAATTTAGTATTGGCTGTGAAAGTGCAATAGGATAAAATCTGAATTCTGGGATTTTCTAACTTTGGAGCACCTTACTTTCTTCCATGACTTTTTAAAAATGTTTTGTGTGCAGTAGTTAATCACACACCATTACTGCTGATCAAGATAGGTTCTGTAGTAAGCTCTGATAATTTATTAGTAGGGTATTTAAACCTACAAACTGCTGAACCCTTACTCAGATTCATTTGAAAACGTTGAGGAAGGGGCTGTCAGCTGTAGATTGAAATATGTGATCTGGTTCCATTAAAATTAATAGGGCAATTCACATACTTCAAGTTGCATTTGTGCGGAAGTTTCAGCAATTTACAAGATACTAGAGACGATAAAATTGAAAAGAAGATGCAAGAGATTAAAACCTCCCTGAAATGGCTTGATCCAGGTTGCAATGATATATTTTTCTTTTTTATCACTGTGTTCCGCTGAGGTGCGCTCGCTTTTTCTCTTAAACCACTTATTAGTTTTTCTTTGCCATTTGCAGAAACTTGAAGGAGCAAGAAACAGTCTAAAGAAAGGCAGGAGAAGGAGAAAAATAATTTGTTCTTTTATTACAGCAACATTCAGAGGCCTCGCACAGAGTTGTGGTAGCAATGGGCTGCATTCTAGAGCATGTAGCAAAACAATGTGTGCCCCAGAGGGCTCCTAGGGTAATTTAAAAGGAAATGTGGTATGTATACATAACTAAAGAGAAGGAAGGTAAGTGTAGGTACCCCAGAAAAGACCAGATGGTTGCACAAATGAGCTGTGTGCATAGCTTTATTGCTCTGAATTTTTTTTTTTTTACTTATTAGGAATAGATATCAGTGCCTTCCACATCAGTGACAGCATATTTGCAACTGAAGAATAAATTAGTCAGGAAATAGAGAAGGAACATGGAAACTACAGAGGAAAGGGAAAGGGATTGTCAGCAAACTGAAAAAGCCAGAAATGCAGTGAGATAGGAGACAAAGCAAGGAGCAAAAACTGTTACAAAACGTTGAACTTTGATGTATTTATCAGAATAGAAAGGAAAAAAATACAATAGGATGGTGTTGGTTGTAAGCCAAAACCACTTTTTCCCTCCTCTCTACTGGAAGGTGTTTTCTAAATACATCTCTTTTTTGTTTTCAGCATCAGGCTTATACATGACCTGCTTCAAAACTCAGGAACAAGTAATATTCTCTAGGAGCTTTTGTGGCTTAGAGTTCACAGGTGGGCCAGATTCTTTATACAGCAGCTTGGATCTGTGTTCTTGCCTAGGGCACCCAAAATGGGAGGGAAAAAGACTTTTCTTGGGGTTTGTTTTGTTTTTTTTAAAAAGTATAAAGGTAAGTCTTCAGGCAAATAAGAGAGTTGATGCCAATGCTTCTCAAATGGTAGAAACACAGAAATTTTTGCCCTCTCTCTTATCATGGAAGGTAGGTATATAGATATTTGATCCACTCTGGGTCAGCATGAGAAAAAATAGGTGGATGAAGCTGAAGAAAGGCTAAAGTAACCAAATATAAGGGGGACAGCTCCTTTTGGTAAGGTGTTTCACATTGGAAAATACTGGAGTAGAGGAAATATTTATCTTTCAGTTGGTGGAACATTGCATCGTACGCTACAGAAGACCATCTTTAATCAGGAGAGAGACACATAAGAGACTTGGTTTTACTTCATGAAGGAACAAAGTACAGAAAAGTCCAGCCTAGTGCAGACCCAGAGACTAGGCCCAGATGTACAGCTCTGCAGGACACTGATCCTGCATGGGTGCACGCAGCATCGCCCCGACCGGCCTGTTTTTTGGGGTTGTGTGCTTTGCTGCTTCCCCTTCTGGAAGTAACACAGAGCCAGTTTGATCACTTGTGCAGTAGTGGCTGCATAGACATGTGTGATGGGATCTCCAACTCTGTGCTGTCATTTATTACAAACCCTCCGGTGATTGTTATTTCTTAATTCTCTCTGTAGTGAGGTAGCAATAAGCAGATAAACAATAGGATAAATAGATTACTAAACTTGCTAGCAGCTCCTCCAACTTGGATTTGAAGGACCACCTACTCAGTAGGTTTCTACACTGTAGAAATGTAATGCTTGGTGTCTGCCACTCTCTGGGAGGCAGAATCTTTCAGTGACTGGCTGGTACTGGAGCACAGAGCAGATGGGAGAGTTTGAGTGATCTGGACTTAATATGAAAAGCATATATCTGAACCCAGAATTTAAATTACTGGTCCTTGTCGTCTTTGACCTTTTCCTTAATGTGCTTGTGATGGATTGTTTTCTGATATTTCTTATCCCCCTGTTTTTCAGATGGTGGGCAGGAGAATGGCAGAAATGTTCTACTACGTGTGGCCCAACAGGCCAGAAGAAGCGAACTGTACTTTGCATCCAAACAGTGGGGTCTGATGAGCAGGCTCTGGCTGTCACAGAGTGCCAGCACCTACTTAAACCAAAGACCCATCTATCATGCAACAGAGATGTCTTGTGCCCATCTGACTGGACAGTGAGCAACTGGACTGAGGTAAATTCATATCAACTGTCATAATGAACAATTTTTTCAAAACGACCTGTTATAGTCAGTAGAGAGGACCAATGACATGCTTTTTTGCCTTTCTTTTTTTGGTTAACATGTCTTCAAAATCCTTTGTGCACAAGACAAAAAGCTGCCCTGCTTGCCAAAGACCTCAGCAAAGTGTTACATGTTAACTGTTTGTAGGGGTTTGGCTTGCTGAGCTTTTGGGACTGCAGAACAGAGCATGCTAAAAACATTACTGCTCTGGACCAGATGGGGGTAGGGCCTGTGTCATGTCTGTAGGCCTGCAAAGAAGCATTTTTACATTCTTTACATTCATATCTCTTGCATTCATAACCCTGCTGGTTTTGCCATAGCACGCAAGCTTTTTACTTCTAGTATTAATCTGAAGTCCTAACAAACACTAGAATACCCGTGTGTCCTTCAAGAGTTAAATATTGTGCAGTTATTTCACTGGCAGCTGATGAAGTGCAGAATATATGGTCATCAAAATGGTGACTGCAATTATTAATTTTGTTTAAATATACTGCAACATATTCTGCAATGTTTGGTAGTAGTATCAGTGTAGCTGATAATCATGAAAATATGCACAGCAAATAGTTTTCAGCTGGCAATAAAAAATAATTTTACTGTTTTTCAAAACTTCCAAGACTAATGATAATGATGGAGTTGAGTGCACCATTAGCAAGTTTGCTGATGATCCAAACTGGGAGGTGCTGTTGACTCTCTTGAAGGCCAAGATGCCTTGCAGAGGGGTACAGATAGATCGGAGCATTGGGCAGTGATTAATGGGATGAAATTTAACAAGAACAAATGTTGGGTTCTGCACCTGGGACAGAGTGACGCTGGACTCGGGTCTAAACTGGGAGAGGAGTGTCTGGGGAGCATCCCTGCAGCAAGGGCTGTGGGGCGCGGGCTGACAGCAGGCTCACGGGGAGCCAGCAGTGTGCCCTGGCAGCCAGGAGGGCAAACCGCAGCCTGGGGTGCATCAGACACAGCGCGGCCAGCCGGGCAAGGCGGGGGTTATCTGCTGTGTTCAGTGCTGGGGCGGCCTCACCCAGTGCTGCGGGCAGGGCTGGGCCCCGCAGTTCCAGGAGGATGCGGAGGTGCTCGAACGTGTCCAGGGGAGGGCAGCAAAGCTGGTGCGAGGGCTGGAAGGCGTGTCCTGGGAGGAGGGCTGAGGGCTGGAGACAAGGAGGCTGAGGGGCGACCTCGCTGCTCCTACAGCTTCCTGAGGAGGGGAAGGGGAGAGGGAGGTGCTGAGCTCTTCTCCCTGCTGTCAGTGACAGGACACAGGGGAACGGCTCAGAGCTGCACCGGGGGGGTTAGGCTGGACATCAGGAAGCATTTCTTTACTGAGGGGGTGGTCACACACTGGAACAGGCTTCCCAGAGAGGTGATCGATGCCCCAAGCCTGTCAGTGTTTAAGAGACATTTGGACAAAGCCCTTAACAACATGCTTTAACTTTTGGTCAGCGTGAAAGTGGTCAGGCAGTTGGACTAGATGATCGTTGTA
>NW_020799142.1:24236995-24296612 GCF_003259725.1 Athene cunicularia
CCTCGCTGCTCCTACAGCTTCCTGAGGAGGGGAAGGGGAGAGGGAGGTGCTGAGCTCTTCTCCCTGCTGTCAGTGACAGGACACAGGGGAACGGCTCAGAGCTGCACCGGGGGGGTTAGGCTGGACATCAGGAAGCATTTCTTTACTGAGAGGGTGGTCACACACTGGGACAGGCTTCCCAGAGAGGGAGGTGGTCTATGCTCCAAGCCTGTCATTGTTTTAAGATGCATTTGGACAAAGTCCTTAATAACTCGCTTTAACTTTTGGTCAGCATGAATGTGGTCAGGCAGTTGAACTAGATGATCGTTGTACATCCCTTCCAACTGTAATATTCTATCCTATTCTGTGCTACTTGTTCTGTGCTATTCTTTTTCCTTTTGGAAAATTCCTCTCCCTTCTTTCTCCTCTTTTTTCTACCAAACTCACTGTTGTGTTTGACAGCAGATTCAGATAATGAACCAACATAATATTGTGACAGTATTAATTCAGTTTATGCTGCTCACAGACCATCATTACTGAATGTTGATTGTTTTGTGAATTGAGTAGCCACCGTGTTTTAACTACCAGTGTTAAAAATAGACTGGGATTATACTCCTATCTTGAAATGGCATGCTGTGACAGAATACAGCTGGTTCTTACATGTCATTGGATTAAATTTGCAAGTAAGTGACAAAAATAAATTTCTACAGTTGTAGAAGTTGGGGAGGGAGCCTAGCACTGACTATTTCAGCTGCACAAATGGCAGGATTGTTAGGAGATTTCTAACTGCAGAATGTTCTTTATCGATGACTGTAAGGGAGAGGTTTTATACAGGCAAAACTTCCTTTTGCTTTGAACTTATCTGTCTGTTAGAAAATCAGTCTATATCTTATAAACTGATAAATACTTAATTAGGCAGATAATGAGGATAGAGTGTTGCACCCGTTCTGACATCCCTTTTTAGTATATGGCTGTAATCTAAAGCAGAGATTTTCAAAACCAATTCTGGGAGACAGCCATTCACAAAAAGTTAATGATGCTGGATGTTCCTTTTAACTCACACAAATGCTAATCTAAATCATCTGAGTGGCAAAGTCAGACCAAGTAAGTGTGTTGTATTTCTGTGTAAGCAACAACATAGTGTTGGTACTTGCTGTGTTCATCAATAAGCAAAATCCTTTACTGAGTGATTTCAGAGGTCAGATTACAGCTGATGTAAATTTGCATAGCTCTGAGTACTTTAAATGTGCCATACAGCTGGAAGTGTGAGGAGGACAGACACAATAGCTAATGAATATATCTTACTCTGAGGTTACTCTGCTTTCTTCCCTGCTCCTGTTGCTGCAGAGCTGATGTTATTTTACCCGTGTTAACAACAGAGAGTGCCCCAGTAACACAAGGTCACTGATGTTTCTACTGCTCTGTGACCTAGACTAGCTCTAAAAAGGGTTAAATATCCCAGGGGCTTTAAAGTGCTGGCAATAAGAGCATTCATCACTTCATGTTGAGCACCTGAATTGTTGAAGCCAGCTGAATTAGCTCATCATGAGGCTTCACCACATCCAAGGAAGGCTTCCTCGAGTAGGTGGTATGTAACATCTCCATTCATACTCAACCAGTCATCCAGCTTTAGTACCTCAAACCAGAGAAGTGTGTTGAAATTTCAGAAATTCCTCAGTGGAGCAGCAGCTACTGAAGGCATGGCTGTCCCTGTGGGACTGAGGATGAAAAACACCACAGAAAAACTGTCTCTTCTTAGTTTTCAGCACTCTTTATACACATCAGTGCTTCCATTTAAATAGAAGCCAGATAGGTTAATTACTTTCAGTAGCCTATGATTTAGGAGACACATGCTAGCAGCCCTGGCAGTATGTGGTGGTTGCACTAAGACTGAATGAAAAATCCATTCCATGAAGTCAACAAGGATATTTGAACTGCATGGATGATCACAGGGGGTTTGTGGCGCTGTGACTCGCCAGCACTGAGCCAGTCAGGTATGTTTTTGATGGCAGATTTTTAGTCTGTTTTTTATAACCCTGTAGGCAAAGGTATTGACCAAACAACTTTTGTGATTGATTGAAGAAATTGAATTCTAGCATATTACTTTCATATTTTGTCTTTATCATGTAGTCTTTTTTTCACTGCTGTTTCCCCAAGGTGACATTTACTGCTCTAAAATTTTTGAAAGAGCTCCATGATAGCAGAACATCACTAGAATGAAGGGCTTGTTCCTCAGGAAGTTTTGTTATTGATTATTTATAAAGATGCTTCTTTATTTTAAACAGATGTAATTTGATACTTATTTTTATTTATATGTGCAGCAAAATAAAGAGGGGAGATATATTAATTCTGTTTCATTTGCAGTGCACAGTTACATGTGGTGGTGGAGTAAGGACTCGTAATGTCACTTGTGCCAAAAATAATGATGAGCCATGTGATACCTTCAAGAGACCAAACTCTAAGGCCCTGTGTGGTCTCCAGCAATGTCCTTCTGCTGGAAGATTTCTGATACCCCCACTGGCACCCAGAAGAGAAAGGATCATAATCAGAAAAACAACTACTAATCCCAAATTGAGTCCTCCTCGCAGAATACCCATACCAAGCACAAGGTCGCCTACAACAAAAATATCCAAGCCTGAAATTGTAACTCCCTGTTTGCCTATGTCCTCTGGTCTGGGTAATGTCTCAGAAAAAGAAGAAACAGTCAACAGAACATTACAAAATAATTTTGCTGGAGCAAGTGACGTTTCAGTTGTTCCTACTGAAAATAGTTCACACCAAAATACTACTTCATGGCCTTTTCATAATGGCTTAAGTACTGAAATTGTAAGGCATACTGAAAATACTTCTGAAAGTGAGCCAGTTTTCACTGTAGAGAGTGAGGTGCAAAGAAATGAGGACACTACTGTCTCCTCTTTTACCAGTAATCCAGAAATAACTTCCAGCTATGATTATTTAACTGAAGAATCTGACGACACTGATGGGTCACTTGGAGGCAGTGAGAAACCAATTGATCTCCTTTACAGCACAGAACTCAATCCTGAAATCAGAACCAGGAGCACAACCCAAGATACTGGCTCTCCTGTCCTTCAAAATGAGAGCATGACTTCTCAGCCCACCACAGCATCTCATCACCGAGACCCTTCTACACTTCTTCCTGTTAGCAGAGCAGCACAAGGGTTCACATTTCCAACATCAGCAAATTATATCAATCTGCAAATTGACGTGCCAGTTGTAGAAGTAACTACCCCACAAGCATTGGTTACAGTAATGCCCACAGTGTTTGGTCATGTACCCGGAGACCCAACTGACAACAGAAGAGAAATGAAGCTACCTGACACCAGCACACAATCATCAGCTCTCGAGCATGCTCTCAGGAAGCAAAGTGCAACATCTGAGGGTGTTTTAATGAATGTCACAGAGAACAGCCACCTAATAGCATCCAACAAACTGCCTGGTGATGCCTACTGGATAGTAGGCAACTGGAGTGAGGTAAGTTAATTTTCACTCATAAGAAGTAGAGAGTGTGAACAGCTGTCTGAACCACTGCTGAGGAAATAAAACTTCTTAGTTTGTCACAATTATCTGAAATGAGTATCATACGTTTAAATTAAATACTTGCCACACAGAAAAATTGGTAACATGGAATAACTAATACTAGATTGCTTACATAGAATGTGCCTTTATTTATGGGTTCTGCAAAACTATACATAACTGGACACTAGAATTGTAAGGGACCAGCTGCATCAACTGAGTGTTCACAAGTCCATGGGGTCTGATGGGATTCATCCCAGAATACTGAAGGAGCTAGCGGATGTTATGGCAACACTCCTCTTGATTGTCTACTAAAAGTCTTGGGAGCCTGGGGAGGTTCCTGCTGACTGGAAGCCAGCCAATGCCATTCCAGTGTACAGAAAGGGTGTGAGGGAAGAGTCAGGAAACTACAGACATCTTAGTCTAAGCTCAGTTTCTGGAAAATATATGTAGAAGATCATACTGGGTACTGTTGAAAGGCACTTAAAGAACAATGCAATCATCAGGCACAGTCAAGATGGGTTCACAAAGGGAAAATACTGTTTAATTAATTTGATATCATTCTATAAGGTCACCTGCCTAGTGGATGGAGGGAAGGTAGTGGATATAGTTTTTCTGGATATTAGTAAGGCTTTTGATGCTATCCTTCACAGCATCCTTCTGGACAAGTTGTCCAGCTGTGGGATGGGCAGGTTCACAGTGTGCTCAGTGTAGAACTGGTTAGATGGCAGGGCTCAAAGGGTTGTGGTGAATGGGGCTACGTCTGGCTGGTGACCAGTCACCAGCAGTGTTCCTCAGGGCTCAATTCTAGAGTGAGTCCCATTCAATGTATTTATCAGCGATCTGGATGCAGGAGTTGAGTGCACCATTAGCAAGTTTGCTGATAATACCAAACTGGGAGGTGCTGTTGACTCTTGAAGGCCAAGATGCCTTGTAGAAGGGTACAGTTAGATCGGAGCATTGGGCAGTGATTAATGGGATGGAATTTAACAAGAACAAATGTTGGATTCTGCACCTGGGACAGAGTGACGCTGGACTCGGGTCTAAACTGGGAGAGGAGTGTCTGGGGAGCATCCCTGCAGCAAGGGCTGTGGGGCGCGGGCTGACAGCAGGCTCACGGGGAGCCAGCAGTGTGCCCTGGCAGCCAGGAGGGCAAACCGCAGCCTGGGGTGCATCAGACACAGCGCGGCCAGCCGGGCAAGGCGGGGGTTATCTGCTGTGTTCAGTGCTGGGGCGGCCTCACCCAGTGCTGCGGGCAGGGCTGGGCCCCGCAGTTCCAGGAGGATGCGGAGGTGCTCGAACGTGTCCAGGGGAGGGCAGCAAAGCTGGTGCGAGGGCTGGAAGGCGTGTCCTGGGAGGAGGGCTGAGGGCTGGAGACAAGGAGGCTGAGGGGCGACCTCGCTGCTCCTACAGCTTCCTGAGGAGGGGAAGGGGAGAGGGAGGTGCTGAGCTCTTCTCCCTGCTGTCAGTGACAGGACACAGGGGAACGGCTCAGAGCTGCACCGGGGGGGTTAGGCTGGACATCAGGAAGCATTTCTTTACTGAGGGGGTGGTCACACACTGGGACAGGCTTCCCAGAGAGGTGATCGATGCCCCAAGCCTGTCAGTGTTTAAGAGACATTTGGACAAAGCCCTTAACAACATGCTTTAACTTTTGGTCAGCGTGAAAGTGGTCAGGCAGTTGGACTAGATGATCGTTGTACATCCCTTTCAACTGAAAATATCCTACCCTACCCTACTCTGAACTCTTCCAGAGACTTGACATTCAGGTTTGACTATACCAGAGATACCTCAAGGGTTTTGTTTTAGAGCACAACATAAAGTTAAGCTTTTAGATGAATCCTTCTGCCCCAAATTAATATGCTTGTATTTCCAAATAAGTATATAGTACCAGTTAGTTGTGGATGTGCTGTTATGTTCTAACCTTCACTTACATATAATTTCTCTCTAAATTATGTCTGTTTTCTAACTTAGTAACATGACCAGGCTCATGTAGGTAAGCTAGTTTTATTACTGTATAAAGCACACTAATACCACGGGGATATTTTGTTGTGGTTTGAACTTGGCTGGCAGCCAGACACCATGCAGCCACTTACCCTTTCCACACCCAGGGGATGGGAGAAGGAATTGGAGGGATAAAGGGACACTTGCGGATTTAGATAAAAACAGTTTAATAATTGTAATAAAATAAAATAAAACAATAACAATAATAAAATGTGCAAATGGGTAATGTACAGTGTGACTACTCACCACCCACTGACTGACTCGCAGCCGATTCCCAGTTAGTGATCCCAAAATACCAAGATCCCACAACTGCAATCCCAGAAGCAAGAGAGAACCCCTTCCTTCCTAACCGCCCCTCCTTTATATACCAAGGATGACATTATATGATACGGAATATTTAATTGGCCAGTTTGGGTCCAGTGCTCTGGCCATGCTCCTTCCCAGCTTCTTGTGCACCTGTGCATGGGCAGGACAGGGAGAGTGGGAGAGCCCTTGATCTATTAGCTGCAACTGAAAACATCAGTGTATTATCAGCATTCTCCTCATACCAAGTCCCAGTCTGAATCCAATCCACACCACTATTCTAGCTACTAAGATGGAAAATTAACTCTATCCCAGCCGAAACCAGGACATACTTAAACATATTTTTTGTCATGTATTTACATAACAGATTTTGTGGTGCATTTCTATCTCATCCCACCATCAGCATTTGTATTCATCTTTAAGCAAGTGCCTCTGAATTCAGAGCAGCATTCAGCCTGGTAAAACCAGTTTGAATCTACAAAGTAAGAATGATTATTAGTCCAAAGTTAAACTGGTATATCCGGGGTTCGTAATTTGTCCAGCGCGTGCCCAGGGGGAGGCATTGTAATATGGAGTTCTACACCTTTGTTTGAAGTTTAGGTGACTGTATATTGGAACTGGGTTGTAGCAGTGGTAAAGTAGAAACTTTTTGCCTGTTTGGCGTAGAAATTAAAATCATCAGGCCAGCCATTGTAGCTGTACAGTATTCTTTGGATACAGCAGCTGATAATTACAGTGTTATACTGTCTTGTTGAATGTAGAAATGAGCAGTTATTTTATCTGTGTTAATATCTGTGCCAAAATGAACTTTTTAATTTCTAAAGGTGTTGAAATTCAATCAGAACAGGTGTTAACATCCTGTAATACTCACTTTCAAAAGTGCTGTCTTTCTGTTTGAGTAAATGAAACAAGTACATCTTGCAGGGAATTTGAAAACTCTTTTGATGTGTAAAGCATGTGGAAGATACTTGGTCTGAAAATTGATGACTTGTCCCAGTTTCCCCTGATATTTGGCCATTACTGGGTGGCTATAATACTTGGGTAACTTCTACCTTCTATGCAGGAGCAATATAGATTGCAAAGGTTTCTATGGCCTCAGAGAAGTGCTTACTATTTCTTGTGTATTGCTATTGTCTTTATCAATATCCAGCACCAGGCTTTTTGACAGTTACATTTCTGTGCTGTTACCTCCCTGTGTCCTGAGACAGTAGTTACTGTGGGGTCAGGGCTGGTGACAGAACAGCCACCCAATTCTAGAAACTATAATAAGAGAATGTAGTCATCAGGGGCCCTACTCACATTTTTCAAACTTCTATTTAACATCCTTCCTACGGTAATTTAATGTACACAGAATTCTTTTTATGCTAACAGATTTTATATTCTTCAAATCATGATATCTAAAGTGAGAGTCACTGGTATCTGAACAACTTATGTTTCTGATGGCCTTTTTAAACCAATATGGTATGGTATATGACCCTCTTTGTAAATGTTGGGATAAGATTTGTCTTGTTTAGTAACCATCCCACTTTGATTAATTCAATTTGGGGTCCAGTGTAAACCCAGGATCCCTTAATACCATATTTCTAGATTAACAGATGTTCTCAGTTTTGTTTGGGGGGTATGTGTGTGTGTGTGTGTGTGTGTGTATCTATATATATTTATGTATGTGTGTATAAGAAGTTCTCCCTAAATGTAGTATTTTGCATATGTTTTGAATTTCAGGTTACTGTTTTCTTACAGTTTTTATCTTGATGAGATGTTTTTAAATTCAGATTGTGTCCTCCAACATTCCTGCCAACTCTGCCAACTTGGCATCATATGCAAATGTTTTAAGTGTATGCTGTCTTTCATCATTCAGTTAGTTAATGAAAATACTGAAGAGAACTTGGCTCTGAACAGAGATCTGCAGGACCATATTTGAAATGTCTTTTCATTTTGACACCGAATCCCTGTGGACTGCTTCATTACAGTTTTTCAGTTAGCTGTGCACCAATCTTGTAATGACTTCACCTAGGCCATATTTCCATCATTTCCTAAAAGAATGCTCTTTGTGATCATGTCAAAATGCAGCATATCAGCCGCCTCTCTGTTTTCATAAAGCCAGGTACCCCTGTCAGAGAAGGATATTAGATTGAATTGAATAATTTGTTCTAGATAGGTCCATGTGGGCTGTTTTATTGCTTTATGATCTTTGTTAGTATTTACCATTTTGATCTTGACTGGTTAATAATTCACTTTTGTATCTTCTTGTGAAGTAGATTAAGTGTTCCATTAGGCTAGAGATCTGTCTTTTCCTAAAGATAACTTAAAAGATAGTCTTCTCTAATCCTCTGGGACTTTTCCCTTTTATTTTAAAAAATAATTCTCAGCAGTTCAAAGATTATTCAGGAACACTTGAATTAATTTTGAGGTAAGATCAACACATTTGGTTTCACAGAACCAATGAAATCAGTTTGAGGATACTTAATGCATTTAACTTTACTATTCTTTACTGGTTTAGTAATCTTTTGCTATTCTCATTCAAGCTATTGTTTCTTGCTAAAATTATCTTTATATGAAGCCTGGAACATTTAACTTTTTTTTTTTTTCAAGTTTGAAGAAGAAAAGGTGATAAAAGAGGTGATAAAAGAGAATTTGTGGAATCTCCATCCTTGGAGATATTCTGAAGCCATCTGGACATAGTCATGTACAACTGACTCTAGGTGGCCCTCCTTGAACAGAGGGGTTAGAGAAGATGACATCCAAAGGTCCTTGGATGTTAAGTTCCAACCTCAACCATTCTGTAATCCTGTAAATAAGTCAGCTATTATCTTTCTCATGAAATAAAACTTTTATTTCCCACACACAGCTTGACATCCACAGAACCTTTTCTTATTGTTTGTTAGTTTTAATTCATTTTTAGTCTACATTTTCTGACTTTGCTCTTTCTATTTACCTCTCCTTTGTAAAACTTGTTTTACGTAAAACGTGCCTGTTTAGATGATACTTCTCCAGGGCATTGGTATTTCAAGACTGCCACATCTACCTAGATGAATCTCTTGCTATGCTCTCTATCTTTCTCTTTTTTTTCTCTTTAGGATATGTCTGTAGTAGTAAGCAAATAGTTCCCCAGAACAGTGACAGTCATTGAGATGGAATGGTGTCATGTGTCCCGTAACAGTGTTGGCACTTACCTCTCAAGGGAGAGTGCTAATGAGAGTAGGGCAAAGCAGTGCCCAATGACACCAGTGCTTCTGTCTCTTAACTTTTAACTTCTTTCCTGCTACTGTCCCAGGTTGGTTTGGGTTGTCATTTTTCCCTTTCTGAGATCTTTCTGGGTACCAAAGATACCTCATTACTATCAGATCAGCTCATTTTGCATCTCTGTTACTAGTCATGAAAAGTCACCTGCACTTCCTGCCTCTGTAATAGACACCTACTGTGACAAGAGGAAGTCTTGGTTCCTGAATGACAAAAGGGAAAAGCAGTAAGTCTTCCTGAACTTCATTCGGTCTCCTCTTTGTAGCATGGAACAATGGTTAAGAAAGCTAAAGCTTTCCCCCAGTAGTATTTGCAGCGTCATACCTTTCTCCCTTGTCTCTGTACCTGCACACGACAATTTTTGAATGAATCCTGTGTTACACATCCCTCATACAAGAGCATAAAGCTTTGTAAGTACAATCTGCCCAGCCTCATCCCGGAAGCTGTCTTTGGTCTTCTCATGAATACTCAGAATGGGGATTTGCTCAAAGACTAAGCAACCCTTCAATAAATTGTTGGTGTTATCAGACTGGTATAGCAGGGCTGAGGGCAGTCATCAAACAGTCAGCAGCCAAGACAAGGACAGTCCATTCTCTTGAACAGACAAGTTGTCTTGGATAGATATGTCACTATGCAAAACTAAATAGTGCAGTCCCTTCCAACAAGACCTTTGTGGCATCTTGGACAGATGTTCCAGGAATCTCAGAAGCTGGAGCTGGCATGCTGCACAGGCATTGCAGATTGACACTCTTAATAATTTGCCATTTCCCCAAAATTCTCTGTTGTGACCATTAACTATTTTCCCACATCTCTGATGGAATCTTATAACAGCTCCACATCTTCAATTTTGTTTTTTCCCTGCCTTAGCTTCAGCTTAGCTTTCCCTGTCTTTCCAAGGACACTTACTCAGCTTTCCCTGTTTAACTTTCCTACTTCCATGTAGGGTGTTCAAACCACACAATAGCAGTCACTCTCTTAATCATTTTGCTGACAATCCTAGATTTTTTTTTTCTTATGCCAACTACAGGCTGCTTGGCATGTGTAAGATTCGACTCTGTATAGTTCACTGTCCCTCCCTTTTTAAGGAACAAAAAGGTAAATGGGTGTCTCCAGACACTTTTTGGCCCTTCCTGCTGCTGAATACAATGGTCGTGACTTTCTTGTGAAGTGTGTGCACTCTTGGGATCTGGACTGGCATGATCGATATTCTCTTACCTCGGACACTAAAGCCCTCTCAAATGTTGGAAACACCTAACCCCTCTCTGAATTCAAAAATTCATTACAGTTTTCCCAAGAGTCTCACACAGTTTATTTCAGATTTTCAGCATCACGCACTCAATTTGCTGAATATCTCGTCAGCATTATTAGGGATAGGAGAGGGAACAGTGATGAAGACTGGATGCAATAACATTTTGCACTGGATTCCCAAAGATAACACAAGGAAACGGTGGAACAGCTGAATCAGTTTTAAAATCTCTCAGTATGCAGGAGTTTGCTGAAGAAGAGCAGTGCATGGTATAAATCAGAATTTATATTTTCCTAACAAAGCAACAGAAGGCTCTCCTTCAGAACCTCAAGTAAGACTTCGGCGAATTTGAAATCTTCTTTTGAGTATCTCAGATAACCTGGGTCATCTAAAATGACCCTAGATATTTATATTAAGTTCCTGGATTTTTTTTCCAGAAACTAACGAGTTTGCCCCTGGGCTTTCCTCTCACCCTTGTTCAGTGCTCTACCACCTGTGGAATGGGGGCTTTCTGGAGACTCGTGGAGTGCAGCAGCAGGAACACATCTCACTGTCAACACACAAAAAAGCCTGATCCTGCAAGAAAATGTTATCTTCGTCCATGTGCTAGCTGGAAAACAGGAAACTGGAGCAAGGTAACTTCATTCAGAGCTGTGTGTAAACAGTAAGCTTGCTAACTTCAAAGAGTAGGGAGTTCTAAATACTTCATTTTTAAAATAATTATTTACTCAGTGAATGCATACATGATTCCCAGTTGACCATTCAGCGCTAATTTACTAATTTCCTGACTAAGTTATTTATGGAAACGCATCTGCTGTGAATTCTGTTCTTCCTGGGGTTGTGCTCATTAACTCTTATGTCTAGAGCTAAAGCAGTGCTCAGTGTCCGTGATCTGTCAAGATCCTAGGGCAAAGCTGTACATATTTACATGCGTCATCTTTTTGATGTTTGCCTTCAGAGGCATATCCTAATTTTAAGAAGCAAGTAGGAATTTGGGAGAAGGAGTGTTCATGTTCCTGTTCACCCTTGCCACTGTGTGTTATCTCTTATGTGACATGGTCTGTTCCCCATTCATGTAACCTCTGAGTTTTACATTACAAAAGCTAAAGAAAAATGTTCTGGGGAGCATGCCTCCGATTGCTAGGGTTTTACTGTGTCCTAGTTATGTACACAGGCCTGGTCAAGAGTCAGAATAGTGTCCAAAGTGGTAAGTGGAACCCAAGGAATTGTGTTTGAGGGGTGGGGTTTTTTTGGTATTTTTGGTGTGTGATGGACACCTGGAAGGGCTTCAGTGACTTATTGAAGCTTGTTACATTTTGTCCTCACACTGTCCAAAACAGGGGCTTCAAACAGTGGGCTCTTTTTCAAGACTCAAAACCTACAAAAAGCTATTTGAAATAATGTTGATTTAATAAAGAACAAGATAGATCTCTCAAACTTTCTCAATACGTATAATTTTTGTGGACAATGTTGTTGCCATTGGACTAGAGGGCAGATTTATACAAGGAAAAGGTTATAGTTACAAAACCTGTTATATTATTGAGCTTTTTGACATAGAATTGATTTGTACATGAAATACATGCCTGTTTAGACAGTCCGGGAAAGGCCAAGGTATTACATAACTACATTAAGCCTTCTAAATTAATTTTAAATGATACATAGACATTTTGCAGTCCCAGTTGCAGAGGACGTATTTCACCTTCACTTTTTCATCATAAATGTTACTGCTCTTGCAACAAGTGCGTGATAGTTATGTCACAGAAAGTAGCTAGAATTCCAGTTTAATGATAAAGTATTATGAGAAATAAATGTTTTAAAGTGTCAGTCCAATTGTGAGGACAATTTGAGACAAAAGGCTTTTCCTAGCAGATTTCTGTTTTGTTACCCAGCCTTATTTTCCAGCAATTGAACTATAAAAGCCTAACAAAAATTTCATATATAAAAATGGCTATTTTTGGTTTGCTTTTGCAAGTGGCAATTGTTTTTTTATTACTTGTTTCAAACATTTTTATGTCACCTATAACAGCAAGATTGCTGTATTTCCCTGCTAGTGTAGTAAAGCTTTCTCTTTTCTTATTCTCTTATCCAATTGTTCATCTCCCCAAAAAAGGGAGGTGCTTCAGACTAGATCTTGCAGTCTAAGTTTAATACCAAATATAATTTGCACGTATTTTGGGGTTGTGTGTGCTTTGTTTCTTTCACAGTCACTTCTGTCCATTGTTTCTATTCAGAGGGACAGAAGCTTCTGTGAACAAGAGCATGGACTTCCACCCATCCTTCAGCTCCCTGGGGAAGTATTATATTCAGTTTCCTTGTTCAACTGAAGAATGCTTATTTATGCAAAGGATAACAACATCAGTTGTTACATTGCATCATGATGGTAAAGATGAAAGCTGATCTAAGGTTATTCAGTGGTACTGGTAGAATTGACTTTAATTCTGGATGAAGACAAAATAATTAAGTGTGTATTTGTCCTTACCCTCAGGGTAGGTAGCAAATTCAGTTCTTAGTCAGCAGCAGGAGAGGTCCTAGGCTTGGTAGGTGAGGACACAATGTCTGGCTGCTGCATGAGGCCTTGGAGCAAGCTCTGGGGGAAATAGGAGACAGGAAGGGCTTGCCAGTAGTGCTCCAAGCTGAGAAACGATTTCACAGGCTGTGAGTGAGGCTCTCTCCTCTCCCATTCTCTCACACCCACACTGCTCTTGGGGTGTGGATCCTCCTGGTGCCATGGAAGAGCAAGGAAAGTGAGTGTGGGAACTGCTGCTATGGGATGTCTACTATCTCCCAGTGGTAACAGCAGTGACTCAAGTCTGTGGGCTAAGATGAGCAGTTTTTTGCCATCCTGAGCATTCTGCTACCATGGACACTTACCTCTTCCATGGCTGAATGAGAAATCAACTTACACAACTGTGCCTGCATCTTCCCTCCCTCAGAAAACTAAGCAACTGGCAATTGCCCTGTGTACAGGATTCATTTTTTGTATTTATTGCATTGTGACTGTTTCACTATGACATCTTTGGAAATAGATGACAAGATTTCCTAATTAAATATGCATCCGTGTTATTAATGGATATTCCAGTGAAGAAAGAGAAGTATTGATATGGCGTGTTCTGATTTGCTATGATGAACACCACAGTGTTTAAGCCTAGCAACAGATTGTTATGGTAGACTGAATATTCCTTCTGTGAGTCAGGATGCTCAGGCTGTCCTTCTCCTCTCTGACTGAGGAAGGGACAGCCCCTCAGAGGAGCATCATTTGGAGACGTGCCTCCTTCTGTTTTGTGTACAGTGTTCTGCTAACTGCAGTGGTGGTTTCAAGACCCGAGATGTTCACTGCATTGATGTTCGTGAAAAGCGACTTCTCAGGCCTTTTCATTGCCAATTACTCGGATATAAACCACAACTCAACACTAGTTGTAACATGGAACCTTGCTTGCAGTGGCATGTGGAGCCTTGGAATGAGGTAATGTTCTTTAAAAGAAGCTTTGGGAACGAACAATTAACTGTCAGTTAACAGTGACTGTTAAATCCCACCTGTTAGGTAAACTCTCTCAAAGGAAGACACACAGCTAGTACTACTCAGAGGCTCTGCAGTCCTTGTGTATGGTTACTGCAAAAACTATCATAAATGTTAAGACTTCCCAGAATCATTCTTAGGATTGCATGTGATATGCAGCTAGAGCTGTAAATTACCATACCCTGAAAAAGAGAAGCAGATGGCCTGGAAGAAGATTTGTTTTAGCTATCCTAGTGGATCAGTCAATGTGATTCATTTAGACTGATCCCTTTCGCTGCCATTTTAATGTTGCTTTCTTTTTATGATTAATTTGGAATTCTCCTTTACGCTTTTGGACTGGAATTTTATGGGGACAGAGACTGAAGTCAGACATAAGATAAATCTGATTTTTGGGTCAGTCTGTAATATAAATCTGTGCCAACAAACTCATGGGCAGCCAGGCTTATATTTATGTCAGCTAAAGCACATGGTCTGACTACATATTAGTGTTTACTCCCACTAAAAGCAGCTTTGGAGAAAGTGCCACAATGTTGGTGGCATTGTGGACCTGATGCTTTTGGACTTCAAGGATAAGAGTAGCCAAATGATTGCACCCATTTGCCACTTAAAATATTTTATAAAAACACTTGTCCAACCCTGGCAGTTGTCCTTATGCTAAAGATAGTGGATAGAGTTGGATTGAAGAGGTTCATTTATCAGATGTCAGCTCTGGTCCTCTGTCCATTAGGGATGCAGTTCCTTGTAGGACAGGAACAATTCAAGGTTTATCTGGCACCTTATTTCACATCAGAGTATGAAGTCTTTTGTGTATTTCAAGCAGGCTGTACTGCAGGCCTAGTGAATAATAGTACAAAATCAGTTGGTAAGTAATACTAGAATGTGGACAAAAGAATGTTTAAAAAATAAACTGGGTCACTGTCTTATATGATGCTTTCATTGCCAGATAGTTAATTTATTGTATGGACTGGGTAAACTTTAATGTCCCCAACTGCCTCATAAAAATGAGGTGTTGCATCTCATGAACTTTTATTGTGTTCAGTAAATATTACAGATTAATCCTGAGGACATGTGACTTCCAATCTCTTTCTTGTCAGAGAAGTTACTGTTGCCAGTGGTGCGCACTACATGAGCAGTTCTGTTTCGCCTGTTCTGTGTTTCCACTTCCATGCTGTCCTATATTCCTTGCATTAATATATGCCAGGAACAGCTTTCCCCCAAGTATTTTGGATGAGTAATGGCTTGTTCCCTGTCTCTTTCTGAGCATATAATGAAACAAATGTCTCGGTGCAGAGCTTTTCTTCATGTCTGGACTGTAAGACTTGATATGCAAGCTAGCCTGTATGTCTTTCTAAATTACATGAGCTGGTGACATGCTTCTTGTTACCTGTGGCTCCACATTTCTAAACAAAGAACATTTCCTACTGTCTTTATGGTCTGATTTTGGGTTCTCATCCATTCCCACCTCTCTCCTCATGGGTTTGTGCACCTCTTTTGTTAGTGTTCGAGAACATGTGGTGGTGGCCAGCAAAAGCGACATATCTACTGCCCAAAAGAAGGCTACTGTGACTGGACAAAAAGACCAAATGCCATTGCATCATGTAACAGGCAACCTTGTACACAGTGGATTAACCAGGCATGGGGCCCGGTAGGATTCAGTTCTTTTTTGTTTTATTTGTTGTCATCAGTTGACCATAACTGGTCATATTATTCACTTGTCTGTGAAGCTCTGTGCCTATGGCAAATATAGTTTCCTATGCACAGCTGGAGCTACAATGGGAGATCTTTTTGGATCTACTACTACTAAACATTTCAGAGCCAGTTCATCTCAGTTCCTTGGGGTGACAGATATTGTAGCTTTTTGTTACTGCATTAGATGTTGTTGGAGAGCGTTGTTGTTTGGTGGGTTTTTTTCCCCTTTCTAATCAAAAACGAGATACCATTGACATTTTTCCATTACTCATTTGAAATTTTCCACTGTTTGAGACTGTTGAGGGGGGTTGGATGACCAATAAGACAACTTTGTGGAGTATTGGACTTGCCCACACAAACAGAAATGCTGAATTTTGACCCATAGCCTTCTACTTTGGCATCTGAAATTCTAATTTTAAAATACAAGGTGTGTATTTGGGGAACCTTCCAGTATCTGCAGTACATGTTTAATTATAAAGAAACTGGTCTATCTAATAAACCTTTTGAATACTCCTTAAAGCAGTGGAGAACATTGAAAGAACACCAAAAGCCAGGAACCAAATAAGCAACCGAATACCAAAGTGTATAGCAACTGTTTACTGATTTATTAATCTCATTTATTTTACTTTATTAAAAAAAATTAAACATTTATCTACAGTTGCTGCAAGAATACCTAAGATCTTTTCATGTACTTCACACCAGTAAATATTGAGTCTTATGCACAGAGATATACATTATAGACAGGATAATTTGCAGAAAAATTAAAGAGGTACCAGTCCTGTCTTCATCTCTTGTGCTTCATTAGCTGGCATTCTCTATCTGTTGGAGTATCTTGCTGGCCACTATGTATCTGAAGACAAAAATCATTTAGAATTAACTGGAATTCTCAGATGCTCTGGGATGTCAGAAGAATTAAGTACATTTACAGATCATTACAGGAGCATACTTTGAAAATGTTCTCTTTTTTATAGCCATCTGTGTGCAGCCAGACCAAGAAGCTAGCAGTTGTTTTGTGGTCATAAAGAAAGGATAACCACAGTAAATGTCACCAGACTAAAAACATCTCACTAAGCTTTTTTTAAATCTTCAGCTCGGTCATTTCTATACCTAACATTGCAATTGATTATTCATGTTTAATTTAGATGGTAAGAAAACAAAGGAAACAAAAAATGTCAGTGTGTAGTTCTAATTTAGATTATTACTCTCTTACTTTGTAGAACTGGCATTTCAGATCATACTCATCCTCCTCTGTAGAAAACAGTCCTCTTGCTCTGGTTACACATTGCAAGATACTGTATTTATACTATTTACCCCACCACTGTATCCTGCTAAATCTGACCCTAATGCACCATGGAGGTGTCTGGATGGAGAATACAGTACAGAAAGTACTTTAGTGTCATTGGTTCTGGATCATATGGCATTTTTAGCTTCCTGTCACAGTACAGCTCAAATATTGGCATATTACACAATGTAAAAAACTTTTATATGTATTAAAATTACTCTCTTTCAGTGCACCGTTTCTTGTGGAGGAGGCATTCAGCAAAGACCTGTGAAGTGCACAAATATAGAAACTAATGAAACTGAAGATGACAGTATGTGTGTGGATAAACCCAAGCCAACAGAGTATCAGAAATGCAATCTGCAAGAGTGCAGGAAAAGTACAGGTATGGAAGTACAACTGCATCAGACAGTGTCCAAAAAGCTCTGCATTTGTGCTGAGATTCTGAAAAAACTGGGAGCTGACTCAATTTAGCTTGTTGTGAGTACTACAGACTCAGTAATTATAGGTCAGCCTAACCTGTGGCTGCTCAGCTGGATTATTGGCAGAATCATGTTGTCATGTTCTCCAGCCCCACTGTCCTTGTGTTGCCATGATGGGGAATGCAGTTCTCTAAGCATGCATCCCTAATCTGTGATGCCACAACTAAATGAATAGGTCTGGTTGTCCTGACCTGTTTTAGGTAACGCACACTCTGTTTTGAGGGCTGTGGAAGGACATGCTGTGAGTCCAAACAGATGCCGTTTCTTAAGGCCGTATGGGAACTGCACATTCTGGGCTGAGAGTACAAAGAAAGTGAGACAGACACTGTAAGAAAAATCGGACTGGCACTCAACCCACATACAGTCAACATTATGAATTCAGTGTCCCACAGGGTGAGACTCCCCAAAACGCAGAGGTGGAGAAAAGTCCTCTTGTGACTCAGGGTGTCCTGTGTACCTCTCTCCTTCAAGGGCTCAGGATCCCAGTTGTTTAGATGGTTAATAGTCCAGAAAAGAAGTGTCAGGAGAGGAAGCTTACAGAAGGGTATCTTTTATCTGTAGTCTGTGTACTGCAGTATCCAGCAGATACCCTCAGGTGAGAACAGCAACAGCTCACAGTCCTGGAAGAGTCTTCAGAGGCCTTTCGGAGGAGGATTCTTCCCTCTTAGCAAGTCAGCAGTAAGGGTCCAATCTGTCAGTGAGACAAGAGGTTGTCTCCTGAGGGTAGTGCAGATCTGGCATACAGTTTGTGAGTTTAACTCCTGCTGTTCAAAGATCTTTAGCACATGTTTTGCCTAAGGGTTGAATCGGTCTTCTTATCTCCTGTCCCCTCTCATGTTCAGAAAGACAGACTCAGATAAATACTACCTACACAGATTAGTAATATTAATACAAATTATTTCTGTGAAAAAAAGCTCAAGAAGCCAGTAAAACATAAGAAATGCCCTACTGGGTAGACCAGTGGTCCATGCAGCCCAGTATTGTGTCTCCAGCAATGGCATACTTAGGGAGAATATAGGAGTTTAGTCCTTTCCTATGATTCATTTCCATGGTATTCCTCCAGCATTCCCAACTGACATACTAGAACTATTAAAGGCACCCCTTTTAGTGCCTTTCAGTTTAAATTTATGGAACTTTTACCATTAATACATTGCATCCCCTTTTTGACCATGTGATGCTGTCTGCTTCCACCCTCTCCTGTGGCAGCAAGTTCCAGAGGTTCACAGCCTGCTGTGGAAAGAAGTACTTTTATCTGTTTTAAACTGCCTTTATACTAGTCTAATCGAGTTTCCCTAATTCTAGCGTTGAGGGATTTGCTAAACAACAGCCTTGTACTTGACTAATCCACCACCTTCCTGTTTCTGCAAACCTTGACTTCCCCCCTAGCCATCTCTTCTTGCAGCTGAGGGCCCCCATTTTGTAATATCTAACTACATCTGACACATCTCAGTTTATTAAACCTGCCACAGACCTGTCAGGACCAAAATACATACAGTACCAATTCCTGGCTTATTCTGATGCAGAAATTGAAGTGTAGTCAAGCTGAACATGAAGTTAGTTAAACATGCCTTGTCTATGCTCTTCTGCCTGCCCTGCATGGCTCTGCAGCACACTGCCAACCCATTGTGCTTGTCTTACATGCACTATTACAAGAATGTGAAAGTACCAGACTCACAAATCATTGTTGTTAGACTTTCTCTGGCAGTTCTTAAAAGCAGAAACTTTAAAGTGAAAAACATAGATCAGCTATGTCTGCTGCAAAAGTAAAGACTCACTGAACAGTAATAAAAATGTGCTGTATTTTCCCACACAGAAGGTCATGTTAAGTTTAATAGGACCTGTTCACTTAAATGTCCTAAAATTTCAGAGCATCAAGCTGACCCGTAATACAGAGGAAGAGAAAACCGTCATAGATAATAGCCTTAACAAGCATGACTCTCTGGCATAAAGCAGTTTAAAATTCTAGAAATAGAGATAATATGTCAGCAAAATATAGCTAATTCTTCTCATCTTCTCCACCATAGGGCTACCCTGCAGCAAAGACCAACTATCAGTTCACTTCTGCCAGAGGCTGAAAGGCATTGGCAAGTGCTTGCTGCCGTCAATACAGACTCAGTGCTGCTTCACGTGTAGTCAGCCCCGAATTCGTAACAAAGCAAGATACTTGGATCAGCGAGGCCTCAAACAACAAAACTACACTAAATCTAGAAGAAAATCACCTCAAAACCAAGGAAACAACCAAGCTGTTCGGCAGTAGCTGTTTTTTATATAGTTGCTTTGAGTAGAGCTGTTTACAGGTTTCACATTCCTCCTTTTTTTCTGAATCATCCAACATAAATGGAAATCTGTGAACAAAATTGGGAAAACACATTCTTTAGGGTTATCAGTCCTAACTTACTCCTTCACATTGTTCTATGTAATAGTCCAAAATTTGCAACATAATTTGCAGTGTACCAGCAGCTAGTTCTTCTTAGGCATGCATAGAGGCTAGAAACGAGCTTGCAATAATTTTTTGATTTTTTAAAAATGTTTTACTTGTTCTTTCTTCCATCTCTTCTCCAAAACTGACTTGAAACAGCAGCACCGCTTACTCAAGAGTGCTGAGTGAAGGTGGCCAGCGGGACAGCAGACGCAGACCTGTGCTGTGGGCCACATCCCACTATGCTCACTCATTTTTCTGGTTTTAGGAATCCAAGTGAAGTGGCAGTATTTCTCTAAATTGTTTGCTCACTTCATAAACTTAAAAGCAGAGTTTTATAATGACTGATTATGATATGCAGGCCGAATTGAAACATTTGGTTTTAAAAAAAAAAAAAAAAAAAAAAAAGTTAATTTAGTACTTGACTAAACCTCTAAAGGATACCTCAGCAATAGCCTGTCCTGGCCAGTTTTCTTCTGCTACAATTGTCTTCCTGTAACCTGAAAATCATACCAAATACAGGAGGATATTAAGTTCCCATATACATTTTAAGGAACATTTCATGGTACCATGAAAGCAAACTCTTTGCATCTACCACCTTAATAGAGAGATTGTAATTCACAGCAATATTCAGTGATAGAGATACCAGTATCTCCTAGTAGAGTGTAAGCCCACATCCTCAAGAGTATTCTATCACCTCATTCACAGCAAACTTTTCTCCCAGTGCAAATCCTTGCTTATAGTCAGAGTAAGGTCACCTGGGACAGGAGCCCACAGTATCTGTGTAGCTCTGGGCCACAGGCATTAGGAGAGCACTAGCCTAGTGCACTTCTGTTTTTCTACTGAAGAAAATGGCAGAACAAACTTTAGAGAGACCAGACTGGACCCTTTAAAGCAAAGCTGGGCATTTTCAAATGAGCTGGATAGAGTCCAACATTTAGATTCCTTTGAAATTCAGTAGGACTTGGACACCCCAGTTCTTCATGCTCTTTTGAAAATCTCGGATTTGCTCTCTAGCTACCTGACAATTTGAGACTGTAATACAGGGAAATGTCATATTTTATGCAGTGTAGAGTGAGATGCATAGCCATGTGTCCAACTGTCGCTATGGTTACAGATCTATGACTAGCGATAGCCCTATTTCTAGACAGACCTTTATGAAAGTTAATAGAAATATTTGGGCCTGGCTGTAATCTATTAACCTAACGGTGGCCACAGGTCTAATTGTACTTCTTCATAGGTTTGTGACCTTTGGCTAAGGGCTCACTTCTTCACTTGAAGTCTCTGGGAGTTCGGGATATGCAACATGGTAAGGTTAGATTTATTAACCTCTGTGATGGCAGTATAACCCCAGTTATAGGTGCTGATGAAACTTAAAATCCACTGTTAAAAATATGGTGCTATATAACAGATGTGGGGGATCACTTAGAGTGGTGCATGTGCATGTGTGTACATAGCATGCATGCACCTACTCTTAAAACAATACATGTCTGTGGTGTTGCTGGCCAATACCATACATAATACTTTCTAAATTTCACAGTGTGCTTATGGGCCTTCTGAGGCCCTGAATGGCTACTGACCCTTTGAGCAATAGAAATCTGGGCAGTTCTTATTTCACTGGACACAGAAATACTGAATTGTGTGAAGAAGTGGAGGTGTCCTGTCTGCTTGGCTTGTCCTCAGTCTGCATTGTGTAGAGCAAAACCTGTGCTGCGACATCCGAGGCAGTTCTCTGATGGCCAAGCAACCTAAACTGGCAGATGGTGCAGATGCTTCTGATGTTCCCAGAAGCATCCTCTCAGATTTGGGCAGGACAAAGTTAGATTCACTTCAGAGTCACACTCTTCTGTGCTCAGAGGTACCTGCAACATTTTATCCACAGAGGTCAGCAGAGGTGGGTCATCACATATGTGGGGTAATGAGAAGGGAGCTGACAAAGCGGGTATAGTGCAGGTGGGAGGAAGAGTGCCTGGGAGGGTTGTCCCACTGCTCATTATGGCTAGTGTAGAGTAAAACTATTGCTGACTTCATTGTTTTCTTCAGGGAGCTGTAATCTTATTTGAAATGGATAAAAGTGAATAAATTATGTTACAGACAATCAAAATAATCTTTCTACCCAGGGAAGCACAGTCATCACTGTTGCTCAGTTTAAAAATTTAGGAAAAGACTGTGACAACAACATGAACTGTTTTAACAAAGCAGTGCCACTGCTGTATTTTACATAGGTTCTTACACATACTCATCAGCTTAGTATTCTCCTCTATGCTAATAATATGTGCGGTCATCTCTCCCATCCATTTAGAAAGATTCCTTTCTTATGACATAACTAAGTAAGGTGGATTTATGATCCTAACCCAGATGGTCACTATTCTGAAAACTGAATAGAGGATTAAGTGCAGAGGCATAATATCTTTACATTATCATATTAGCCTGAGACACATCAGCTTCAAGAGTTTGCTCAGGAAAACATGTATTTGGCACATTCACTGCTTGTTCTAACATTTCAAGGTTAAAAAGCAAACTATGATGACATATTTGTTTCAAGCTTCAATAAATGGCATTGCTTATGTCTAGTGTCTCTGGTATTTTATGTTTCCAGTGCAAGAAGATTCATAAGATAGAGTTCCAAAGAAAAAAAAAAAGTTTAGAAAATAACTTTTCTATTCCAGGGGAATCCTCATCGTTGAAGTATTTTGATGCTTCATATTCCAGCATAAAAGTCTGTTAAAAAGGGTGAGGGAAAAAGTAGCAGAATAAAGCACAGTGCTAAATAAAAATAGACATTAATAGGCTTAGATATTTCCTATGAAATAGATGACATTTTATCACTTCTAGGCCAACCAGATGTGCCTTAGCACCTTGGCAGCAGATGTGTGCATGTCTGGTGTGTGTGTTGTGGGATGTGTTTATTTTCATGAAGATTTGTATACGGTATGGTCATGGCCACTCCTCCACACTGAATCTTTTCAGTACTCAAGTTTTGCAAGTACTGATGATGATGATGATGATGATGACAGAAACTTAATGACACTAACCTTGTTCCTTGACATACAGTCCAGGAGCACAGGCATTGCAGTTAAGCATATATAAGCATAAGCACCACCAGTTTGTGCTCCATGACCAAACTCCACCCATGTATCCATCCATGGGTTCAGCCTCATAACATCCTATGGAAGTTGGTTCTTATTACTTCACAAAGTAAGTGTGGGTGTCCAGCCCAGAGGGGCAGCATCCTGCACAGGTGCTGTAAGGGAGAGGAATTAATTGGATTGAGAAATGGGTTGATGCTCCCTCCACACTGCAAAGGCTCATCAGCTCTGGATGACCTGCTGCACCACACACAGCCTGACGAGCAGTCTGTGCTGCCTGCTGCACTGTTAGGCATGGCTCACTGCACTTTGACCTTGCCAAGCATGCAGTATCCACCAAAGGAACTGTCTTTTGGCTGCTTAGCATCAGCTCGACATTAAATCAGTATGCAGGGAAAACATTGTGCTTGTGGCTCTAGTGATTCCTTCCATGATTTTAGTGGAAATAGAGTCCCTAGAGAATGGGTGGATTTGAGTCCATTTTACCTCGTGACTTCTGTAGAAAAGCGTTTCTGAGTTAGTGTTTGTACCAGTTTTATGGAAATACATGAGAAATGCTATATATTACCCATGCTTAAGCAGAATTAAGTGCATGTAATGTAGATGTAGGCATCCAGGGATAGCTACAGGGAGAAGTTACCTACCGTTTCATAAGTAATCACTGGCTGATTGTCGGCAAATGGTTATATTTACAGCCTCCATCTGTCCATTCTAGTATAGTTGTTTTAGGGCACTTTGAGATCCAGGACACTGCTCAGGAAGACTCTAAATGTCACACAAAGTGACAGCAAACTCTACATCGTGTGTGCCTCAAACTCTCAGGTACGATCTTGCAACTCACAGGGGGATGTTGGGTGTCTTCCTTCTCTAAGCCTTTCTAAGGCTGCTGGCTGCAAAGGTGAGTGGTTTGTGGCATCTAGTGACAGCAGCCCTGCTGTGAACAGCCTGAGGTAAACCAAAGGCTAGACGAGTGTCCTCACCATCGACCTGGAATAACGTGTTTCTTCACTTAGGTTTCATAGAGGGTCTTATCTTCTGCTCTGCAATCCTAGTGTGTATAGGTGTGAGTCTCATTAGTACTTAAATGAGAAAATAGCTACTTTGTGGTATCGAGGCACAATCAGAACTAGACCTTTTCAGCTGAAGATTTCTCGGTGTGCAGGCTTCTCTGCCAGCAGTAGCACATTTGCATGATGATGGTGAGAGAGAAGTAGGGATTTGAGGATTGGTGTTCCAGATGGTGGCACTTAATGCAGAAGCACAGATAGCTTAATTTTGTGGATACAGAGACAGTACATTGGAGACTTAAGAGGGAAAAATTTCAGCCCTGTTGAAGTGAATGTCCTAGATGTCCTTCTTTTCAGTGGGTTATCATGTTCCCCTGGTGAACAGGACTTGGTGCCAGACACTTCTCTCTGTGTTTACAGGGACTCATTCTGCTGCAGAATGGTGATTAATAAGAAAAGTCATTTATTTTTGCTGCCCAGAACAGCAGCCTGCACAGCCTTACACCTGCAGGTGGTAGAATATGGGGAGCTCACACAAGGATATTGCTTATTTCTGTGAGTGATTGATCCCAACCTCCTCTTTTCTCTTAATGAACAAATGCAGATATCCCCAGCACACCCACGGGAACAAAATCTGGGCTATATTAGCCAAGGAGTACAAGTTTTTCCTACAGGCATGCTGGTGGCAGCAGGAGGATGATCAGGAAGATGAGTAATAGCTACAGTACCTTTGGAGTGGCCAACCATCTTCTGTAAACTGAGGTGTCTGTGTTTGGGGAGGAATCTCTGGTGAACATGTGAAAACTAGGAAGTTGTTAAAATCTGGCCTACCATCAGATGCCTACTTAAAAGACACAAATCAAAAAGGAAATTTATCAAGGGTCTTGAAGGCTCCTGCTAATTCACTGTTACCATCATGAGGTGTAGCTTTTACTACATAAGTTAAAAATTTGGAACAGAGTTAAATAGTTACTTGGAGGGATTGAGCGTTTTGGGGAGGCAGCCTTTTTCTAGTAGCCCTCTGGAATTACCTCTCTTATCTTGTTACAAGCATGTGAGATGTTCCTCAGCAGTCTTCTGTTCTCTGCTGGATTCAGTGATTCGGTGGCTTTGGCTGGGGGCTGAGATATAATGTATCCCCCTTATATTGACTGTGGAGAACAGTACTTTGCTGCTCATGAAGACTGATGAGTCAAAGAGGCCTGCCCCAAAGCCTTGTCTGTGAGAGGCTGAAGTCTGACTTCCCTCCAGATTTGAAAGGTAAGAGGTTGAGCCTAGCTTCCTAATTAATAGGCCAATGCAGTGCCCAAGGCACTGAGCAAAGGACATGGTGTAAGAATCAGCTCTTCCTATGCCACAAAGGCACAACAGAAACCCTGAATTCCCTCTTTCTTAGCACAAAGTCTCAATAAATTAGAGGTGAACCTTAGATTTTAAACCCTTTGGGATTTTCTTGTATTTGAGTAAATACTATCTGCTAGCAAAAAAGAGAATGTGCTCTGTGTGTAGAGGCTGGGAGAAGCTGAAAGCAAGAAAAGGCTGCATGTGAGGTCAAGCCAGTTCCTCGCAAATGAAGGGGAATCCCGGGCAGGTGAAGGTCACTGTACACGTGAGCATTTCGAGACAGTGTGTGGCTTTACTGCAGCAGTAATCCGTGGGGTGTGAACAGATGTCCAGTGCTGTCCTCTCATAATTGTGGTCCTGCTTGTTGGACTGCCTGGGTAAAGGGCACCGCTGTTTGCTGTAGTGCTGGTGTTAGGGGAAATTCCCACTGGGAAAGCTGGCATGCTGGAGTGGTGGCAAATGTGGCATTAATGGGAAACTGCTGTAAGGAAAGCTCCAGTGTGAGGGACACTGATTAATGAACTAGCAGAGAGGACTTTATTACAAACCCTGAGGACTCCCTGTGAATAGAAGTGAATCTTCAAGCTCCCCACATGCTTATTTATAGAGATGACAGACATGGGAAGACTATGTTTTCTGTCTATTCTACTGCATCTGTTATCTGTTTCATACAATAGCTCAACTAATGAAGCTTGAGATTAAATTACCTCTTATGCACTGTGTTTGCTTGGAAGTATATTATTTGGTTGTTTGGCTCTGGAAGTAAAAATATATTGTCATGTTATAATATATGGGAGCCTGAATCAGACTCATAACAAACAGTGCTGGCTTATAAAATTACTGTCCTTTGCTGCAACGCCTACTGTCTGAAAGCTAATTGAATGGCATTTTTCTCCAGAGGAAAACTGCAAATGCTTTTCTATGTGTCCCCATCCCTGGTCCTAGCCTTCATGCGACACAGCCCTGGCCCTGGCAGTCAAAGCAAGTCACTGGAATAACTAACACTCTGAAAGACCAGTGAGATTCTGCCCCCAGCTAAAAGCAGGTTGTGCCAGACCCTGCACCCAGCAGCTGTGACCTAAGTGAAAAGGGACTGACTTTACTCCTCCTGCCCATCTGATGAGATTTTGAGCACATCTGGTCTTGGCTTCACAGCCATGTAAAATTAACGTTATTGCATCTGAGCTGAGGGGAGGCCATGAGCATCCTCAGGCTCCAGCATGAAGCAGGAGTTTGCTTACAGCAGACCTCCCCCTTGTTAGCAGGTGCTCGCAGCATGTGACCTGGAAGGTGACTGTTCTCTGTTGCTCCCAGGTCACTTCATTTCCATTCATGCCTGTCTTCCAAGTGTGTGCTTGGGCAAGGAGGCAGAGGGGATGTTGCAGCAGACAGAGCCTGTTGGAGTTAATGGGAACAGAAATGGGTCTTGGTAATTACTGTAGTTACGTGTTCAGCTAACCTGATTTTGGCTGAAGCTTCTTGCTGGCTCCTGCTCCCCTCCCACAAGGGACACATGGTCTGATTGAGAAGGGGACCCTCGTTTATAAGGGGGCCCTGCTGGGAGGAGGCAGCGCTGGTGTAAAACCTGTGCAAGGATGCTGGGGCTTTCAACATGCTTCTCCTTTGCCTCATCAACACCCACTCAGACTCAGCTTCAGGATGCTTGACCTGCATGCACCCTCCAAATGGAAAATGTGTCTTTCACCTAGTTGGACTCGTGGTGCCCAAAAGAGTAGCAAGGTGGGGAACAAAAAATTCTCTACCAAGCTCAACAAATCCTTTGAGCAAACCATGACTCTGGGTTTACTGACTGCTGTTGTTACAAGCGTGGGAGAAGGCAACAAGTGTCCACTAATACAAAGGAAACTGTGTCCAGGGAACTTTTTTATCCTGCTGCTGTGCCTGCCATGTCCATGACCTTTACTGTGTCTGAAACTGCAGAAAGGTAATCAAGGCTGGAGTTGAAATTTTCCATACACTACAGCCAGTCACCCTTGCCCTAGGTGTAGAATGAGTTTGTCTGTGTAAATGTGAAGTTTTTGTTAAGCAGCAACAGAGACAAACTGCTAGAAACTGTAGTTGCTGAAAAGTGAAGTATTGGAGAGTTTGAAACCTTTTGCAAGTTACGTCAGGTTCTGTGAGAAATCATGAATGAAGTCAAAACTGATAATTTTGATATTTATGTAATGAAATCTTTCTTTTGGGGAATATAAGTGGGTGCTCTTCACAGGACAGAAGCTGTAGTTGGGTGTCCACGCATCAGCTGCCATTTCCTTGGAGTCTGCATTTGGATCAGGTACCTAGCTTCAACTTGGTGTAAGTGCCGTAAGTGCCATATTGTGCAGGATGCCAGAGTGATCCCTTTCCAGTCGTTCCTCTTGACAGAGCTTTCCACTATATAGTGACAATTATGGCAATTTAATGTGATATTTAGGGCTGTCAGCTGAGAACAAGGAGCAGTCCCCTCTCCGGTGCACAGGGAAACATCTCAGTTTCATCTTGACTGTAGATATCTTAACTTTTTAAATAAATAATCAGTCAGCTGAGGAAGAAACAGTTACTCAGAAAAGCTATTTATTGTCTGGTGGCCAGACACATTGTGCTGGTTTTATACAGGAAATCTGCTGAGCACAAAGCTGAATGTTGTTGGTTTCACCAGGTGGGTTTTGCTAGCCGACAGCCAAGGCAAGCTGATGCTGAACTGACCTGGTAAGCAATTACCCAAAGTCCCCAAAGAGGTTCATAGAGTATGTCTGACTGACTCCCATTTGTCTAGGCACACACAGGGCTGTCATGTGCTTGAGCCTGGAGGCCTTTTATAGGGGAAACAATAAACTAAGTCTCTGAGGAAAGAACATTGTGTATCCTCTGCAATAGCCGGTGCCACCTGTCTCTCTTGGATGGGAGTTGCCTGCTGAAAATATGCCAGATGTGGAGCACAAAATCCACTGTCTATTAGAGCTACACAGGCAATGGGTTTTCTTCTCTTTCATCATCTTTATTTATTGGTTTCCTTTACAATTGATGAATGACTGCAGATATTTAGCTCTAGATTAGCAAATTAAGGTTGCTAGTAAGAGGACTGTTGCATCCTTAACAGTACTTGTTCTGATCAAAGGAAATATGTTCTTAATTTGAGCTATGTAGAGGCTCTGGCCCAACGAAATCAAGACATCTCGTTTGCTTATGAGCTGGGCTTCTAGGATGACTGAAACTCCTGATTAACCTCATGTATCATTACTGTGCATTTTCAAGCTCTTTGCCTTTTGCTAGCTGCAATTTTTTTACCCCCTGTTTCCAACCTCAGGACTGTGCTCTTTCCTTCAGTGCCAGGAATAGGTGCATCCTCAGTTAGAAGTCTCCACAGAGAGGTGCTTGCAAACTTTGGTCAAATCACCTCTCTGTCTTCCCTTTAAATGAAGTAAAAATACTAAGTTTCTTCAGTTGTTCCAAGGCATATTTCATGGACTTCATTTTTTTCTGTTGTTTTTGAACTGTTAAAATTGTAACTTTGAAGTGCAGACACAAAAACTTCATAGAGAATTGCAAATCTGTCATGTCACTGCATGCAGCACTGGGATTCTATTACATTTCCAGGTTCAAATTTTACTTATTTCAGCTCTAGCATTAGGTTACAAACATAAATTTCGTTGGTAGTTTGCCAGTACTGTGCTGCTATTTTCTAATGTCATGAACTTCAGCATACGTCTCCCTCTGGTGTATGACCTCTCATCTTTGCTTTTAGTTTTTGTTCCTTTATGAAAGAAGATCTTCAAATTCCACTGACTTTAACAAGTGACACAGTTCACACTATCTAAACAATCTCCCTCATTTACTGTCTCACCAGTTCCTGTGGTATCTGCCTATTTTCTCAGCACTGATTTGCTGTTTTCTTCTAGATCACCAATGAAGATATCTAATGGCAGGAATATCTCGCTATGGTAATGAAGGTGTTTGGATGATGTGTCCCTTATTTAATGATGAATTCTGAATGTGCTTGTATTTAACATACTGTTTATACAATCAAAATATTGCATGGAGCAAAATGAAATTTTTCACAGATATCTTTTGTCTAGTCCAACCAAACTCATTGTCTGTTGGAGGGAAGCTAATGTTTGGCTTGAAAGAACCAACCTAGTAAAAGCCACAACCCTTACCTTTGTCATACTGAAGTTTCAACCTCAAGGCACACTCGAAACATGCTCAACAACAGCTTTGAAATGTCTTTGATCTCAGCTTTGTTAGCACAACCATTGAGATATCTTCTGGTCATCTGGCTGGTTGCCATCTTAACCATCCAAAATGAGAAGAAAGCAAAGTAAGAGACTCATAGAGGAGGTCTATTGCATGATATGCTTCTCTCTTGCCTTTTGACACTTCTAATCATGCATTTGAAATCATAGGAATTTTGAAAATTTAAGCAGCTGCTGTTCCAGCCAGCTGCAGACCAGCACGTGGAAACAGGAGACTCTGGGAATTTGTTACAGCAGAGGAAAAACTTCATCTGGCTTCTCTTCACACTAATGGCTGATACGCTGACTCTAAAGCTTCAACTCACATATGATGTTCCTAGGGCATCCCCTGAAACTGCCAGGAATTTGCAGGCCCAGTATTTACAGCTGGATGAAGCCTGGCTATGAAAGCCCCTGAACTTTATAGAGTGGGGACAGTACTGGCTGTAGACCATGCACTGAGACACAACAACAAAAAACCTATTGCTTCTGATGTGTGGCAGTGGCAACAGGGACCATCGGAGAGTTGTGTGTGCTTGCAGCCTTTCTGGATCCAGGCAGGAGCACTGTCTCCTTGCAGAGCCCAGGTTGAGCAACCTTTTAGCACATGTGAGGAGGTTATGATGTGGGAGATGCTGGTTTTGAAAACCTTCCTGAGCCAATACTTCTATGTGCCTGAAGATTTGATCAGTAGGGGAGCCTGTAATGGGAGATGCTGTGATCCAGGCTCATGCTGGAAAAGATGCATCCCAGCCCCAAGCTGACACCTTGATGCACACAGGTATTAATACAGAGCCTCCCTGCTCTTCTCTAGGGGCCATTAGTTGACCATGGCTCCTACAAGTAAAGCCAAATTGAGGAAGGAAGGCTGGCAAAGGAGCTGACTGTCCTTATCACTGCCTTAATTGAGCAAATAATCCTAAAAATGTCTATAGCTGAAGCCAGGAACAGAGCTGCTTTTGATCTAGAGAGACTAGTCTAGGTTGATAACAACTTAGAAGGGAGAGTATATTGTTTTATAAGCAGATCCAGCTAGTGCTAGTTTGGAGATGAAAGAAGGTGGCAACTTGGGAGTGCCAGGAATCCATGAGAGGAGGCAGATGACCTTGTTACAAATCCAGGTGCTCTTTGGACCTCCTTATCTGCGTAGTGCTAAGCTGTGATCCCTCCAGATGGATCCCAAAGCACAGCCTTAGGCTTGTGGTCAGGCAAAACATCCATGAACAACTCTAAGGCAGTGGTAGTTACTGATGACTGATAAAATAAAGTCAAAATGTTTGCAATTTTTTAAGAGAAGGAATTTGTCTTAGTGAAGGACTTGCTGCTTTCCCCTTCTGCCACCAATGTATAAGCTTGTGAACAGGGAATAATTTGCCTCTAAATTGACAACTTTGGGAAAGCTTATCTTTGATGATCTGAGCTTGTTCTCTGTTTAGCCATTTTATGACTGAAAATGCCAGCTTCTGTATGAAATAATATCAGATATTGTTTCAAATGTCAATGGTATCTAGCTTATAAAGTAACAGCTGGACTGCATCTGTAGACAGTTCAGAACTGAAGCTGGTCAGGAGTTTTTTAATGGATAAAAAGAGACTTCACTGAAGATATTTTGTTCAACTGTGGGAGGCTCAGAATTAATTTTTTTAATTACATGTTTTAGAATAAATGACATCTTATTAAATGAAGTGATTTTTTTTCTATGAAAAAAAAAAATATTGCCATGGCTAACATCTTCCTTTCAAAGTCTTGGCAAAGTAGTTCTAAGTGGAAAGCTGACAAGCATTCAAAACCTTGACCTCTGTCTATTTGATTGACCCTGTGTGCAGTCCTAGCAACTACTGAGAAATAACATTTTACATGTTTCTGAAATGATGATGTTAACTCTGATGTCCTGTCTAATTTCCTTTCCGTGCCTACATTTCCCCCCCATAAAGATTGGAAAAATACTGCATGGTAACTGATGAGCTGTGCTATCAATCATTATTTTTGTTCACTGTTAAATAGCTTTTATATGCTGTATGTTATATGGCACTGGATGTTATTTATTAACATATGCAAGTTCAAATCATGATTCATATGAAATTGCTATCTCTGAGATCTGAAGAGAGTCCTAAAATGATGCATTGAACATGATTTCTACCACAAATACCAAGTCACACAACTTTGAAAAGGCAGCTGAACAGTAATTCATAAGGTTTTCATCAGCAGAAGTTTGCCCTTTCCCCATTTTTAATATGAGAAGCAAAACCTTAGATGCTTTGCAAAGCCTTGAGTAATTTTGAATGAAGCTTTGGGTGTTCAGATACATGTCCCTTGAAAGAGATTTGCATGACTTTAAGTTCCCAGTTTGAAAACTGTTCTGATAAGAGTGCAGAGTTTTTTCTGACAAACATCTGTGTGTGCTTTCTTTTGCAATACCCTTTTCAGTCTCTAGCTTGGCTCTTCTAGCCACCTGCTGCTGATTCTGTTTCCATCACCTCTGAGTCAAAGTGTGTGATTTCTTCCTAACAGACTTCCTTCATCATCTTTGTGGCCCTCCATGGGACTCCCTCCAGTATGTCTGTGTCTTTTCTACTGAGGAGCCCAGCACTGAACACAGCATCCCAGATGTGTCTCACCAGGCTGAGCTGAGGAGGAGGATAACCCCCCTTGATCTGCTAGCAGTGCTCTGCCTAATACAGACCCAGATGCTGTTGGCTGCCTTTGCTGCAAGGTCACATTGCTGGTTCATGCTCACCTTCACCAGGATGCCCAGACTGCTTCCAGTCAGTCCCCAGCCTGTACTGGTGCTGGCGGTTATCTGCTCCCAGGCGCAGGACTTTGCATTTCCCTTTGTTGAACTGCCCCGGGTTCCTGTCAGCCCATTTCTCCAGCCCACTGAGGACCCTCTGAAGGGTGGCACAACCCTCTGGTGTATCACCCACTCCTCCCACTGCAAATCTGCTGAGGCTGCTCTCTGTCCCATCATCCAGATCAGTAATGGAAAAGTTGAATGGGACTGGCTCCAGTCCACCACTGGTCACTGCCCTCCAGCTGAGCTTTGTGCTGCTAATCACAGCCCTTTTAACCTGACAGTTCAGCCACATTTCCGTCTACCTTGCACCCACTTATCTAGTCCATACTTCATCAGTTTGTCAATAAGGATGTTACAGTAGACATAGCAAAAGCCCTACTAAAGCTGAGATAGACAGCAGGTAGGTGAATTCAAAACACTGATTTGCTTGACTGGTGGTAGCCCAGCAGACTTTGCCTGGAGCAGTTAAAGATGTGCTCACAAAAATCTCTGCTGACAGTGCCCACGGTTGCAACACAAAGCAAAAAGGCTGTCAAAAGCAAGTATGGGCTAGAAACATTCAGCAAGCTCAGCCCTTTACAGAGTGTAAGTAACTGAAACAAAAAATATCTTGTATTTTTTGAGGAAATTCAGTCCTCAATCTTCTCACTCCACATTTATAACAGGGTAACAGAGCCAAATGTTGTTTGCAGCTGAGATGGAGAAAAGAAAACCATCCTCTTGTGCACTGGGTTGTGTCTGAGGATAAAAACTATTGGGCTACAGTAATTTAATGAGATTTGGGTTTATGAAATTCTTATGTGCTGCTATTATAGGAGATAATCCTTGCCAAGGGTTGTGATATTGCCCTTCCCGCCCAGTGGCTCCCCTCCACAAGCTCTTCCTGTTTCTTGAGCAGCAATGGTTGTTGTCAAGTATAAATGTCCTTTTTTTATGATGCTGCAAAAACGCAACAATAATAAAAAGCTGTGGAGAGAAAAATTTCTTCACCTCCACCATAAAGACTGAAAACTGAGGGAGGGAAAAAGTAAATTGCTAGCTATCAGGCTTTTGATGCTTTTTCCTTTTCAAGTGGATAATACAGATCTTCCTGCACACTCCAGAGCTGTGTAGCAGCATCTTCATTGCTCACTCAACTTCTGAAGTTGCTCTTAAGGAATAGAACAGGGAAAAGAGTCACTGATAAATTACTGAAGAGGGGGATCAAATCTTTGTGAGTAGCTCAGAGAGATCTTCTGGCCGCAGAAGTTGGTGCCTCAGTACTGCACAGGGTTATCTACAGTAATAACCACAAACCAAGCTGCAAAGCCTCAATACACATTCATATCCCTCTAGAATTAAGCTTGATCATGATGCGTGTGAAAACTGCCTGCTTGGTGGCTGTTCCAGGTCTGAAGGCCCTGCTGATGAACTGTGGGGCAGAAGTAAACAATGAGTTAGGGGTTTTTTGCCAGTCTTCGTTATCCATGATAGTTTACGAAGAATGCCTGAAATACCGTAAGCCAAGGTAGACCAGAGAGGACTTGATTGATATTTTTTTTTTTTTTTCCTTTTGCAGCTTTTGAAGCTGCACCTCTCTGGGCTCCTGTGGTTCCTCCTGCCATCCAGGCTGCATGGCCCTTGTGAAATTGCTCTTTCCTGCAGACCCCGAGACAGAACACATACAGGTTGTGCAGAGCTGTACACAGCAGGTGACACAGATGAGGCTGGGTGGCAAACACCTGGTCCACAAGTGTCCAGAAGAGGTGAAGACTTGATCCTTCTGTCAGCATTAGCAGAGGTAACACTACTCCTCTGCAGGGCCCCAGTGCTTTGCTGAATTGGGCCTCAAAGGGGATGGTGTGTATCTACAGATACTGGGCAGCTGCTGGGCCAAACTAACTCTTCAAGGCTGGGGGAAAAAAGCATTAAAGGTGTGAAGTGAAGGTGGTCCCGCTGGGAAGGGGCAGGACAGAGCATTGCTATGGCACTTGGAGCAGGGCTTTTTACAGCTGCAATTTAAACAGCAGGGGGGCTCCATCCTCTTCCAAGATAAAAAGCTTTGACTACATGTCTTTTCTCTTCCTGTAGCTGTTAGCATGGTTCTGCTCTGATGTGAAGCACTGGGTCAGTGAGTACTAGCAGCTGCTGAAAATGAGTGGTGCAAGAAACAGCAATCCCCTTGCACCATGCCTGTTTGCAGTGCTGCAGACAGACTCTGCACACATACGTACATGGCTGCCCTTCTAACAAATGCCATCTAATAAAAAAATGCTACTTGGCAAAGCAAACAGAAGAAGTAGCGTGGTGTGGGAGGCGGAGCCCCAGTCTACAAGCCTGGAGGTCCAGGGTTCTTCCAGGGGTTTGCAGAGTGACACCAGGTAAGTCACCACAGTGCTCTGCACTCCTGGTGCCCCCTGTAATTAAATCGCTGGCTCCTTGAAGCAGAGACTGCCTGTGTATAGCTTTGAACAATGAGGTTTTGATCTTGTTTAGGTCCCTTGGCACTGCATTAATACTATTATATTAATCATATTATATGATTTACTGCCACATCACCAGGATGGCTTTTAAGAAGAATGACCCTGCAATGAAGGGACAGAGCTGAGGATGGCAAGTTAAAACTTCTAGTCCAGATTTCTGTTATAATATTGAGCTTAGTATTTATTCCTTCAGCTGGCATAAAACCCAATCAAAGAACTAAGATTTGTAAAAATTCTCTCTAGACTGCTCCACTGCTGTTGTTATTTATTTTGTCTCTGACTGTGATACAGATAATCCATTTAAACTCATGTTCAAAAAGAGACTACGTAACAACAGGAATATGAATTACTATTCATAAGCAAATGATTCTCTTGCAGGGGTTTGAAGCTGAAAATGAATGGGCTACTCAGCAGCAGCAAGGAAAAGGGGTGTTGCAAAGAGGGCCCACTTGGCAGCTCTTGGCACATATGAGAACAGATTTCAGTGTCCCTGGTTTGGGTTGACACATGCAGCTGAACTCCATTTCATCACTTCCTTTGTCTTCTAAGATGGCATCTGTGCTAGGACAGTGTGGACAGCAAATACGCACCACCCCATGAGCCCTGACACAGGCAGCTGTGCTTTTTGAATTGGTCAGCAGACTCTGGGTTGGGGTATTGGAAAAGCCTCCCTGGGTCATCCTCACATGGGCCTTGATTGTTTGAGGCGCAGTTGCTGCTGCAGTTTGACAGAGCTGTGGAAGTGAAGTTTGACATTTGTGGAACTGAAACCCAATGGGAAAGCAAACCATGGAAATAAATGGCTTCTGGGAGCTTGGCCTTGCCCTGTGTGTGTAGCCCTTGCTCTGCGCTGACAGAAAAGTGGTACATGAATGTAAACGGGCAGGTAACAGCTCTCCTTCCCCATTCCAGGTCTGAGCCTGAAAGCCCTCCCTTGTTTGCTGTATCCTGCTGCCTCCTCCATTCCTTGACATTCTCTCACAATTCCTGCAGCCTTTTCCTTTTCTCTCTTAATCTCAGCTCAGGTCATGATTTAGATTCTGCATGATTGCCTCCTGTTTGCTGTTCAGGAAAACAAAAGCTGAAATGTGCTTTGTTGAGATTTTTCAGCAGTGGCAGTGCTTTGTCCTGGTTAGAGCAGGATGGGATAAGAATGGTGTCGGTGTTTAGACCTTCAGCAGGTTCTTCATTTACTGTGATGAGGCTAGTGCTCCATATGAGATACACACTGATACCTCTCTCCATCTTAAATTTAAATGGATAGTGCAATACATATGTTTCTAAGCAATGCAAAACTTGCTTTTCTTCATTGACATGGAAGGAAAATTGCATTATTTGGTCTATCTTAATTTATGTGTAGACCTATGCTACAAACTATAGCTGCTACTTTCTTCCATTCACTTGGAAACACTGATAGACCAAGAGTGACAGCTTGTCATAATCTTCCTGCGTTATTTTTCATACATAGGGATGATTGAAATGACCTTATCAGTGATACTTATTCTGATGAGTCTGTTAGTGGGAAGATATAGATTATCCTGTAAACAAAGTACTGCTTTGCAAAGTATTCCCCTGTTGACAACACAAAGCCATATGCCACATCATTGCACTTTGTGCTCCACTGGCTCTGCACAGAGCATCTTGAAAACTCAGGAGTAAAGCACTGGGCATTCAAGATTCATTAGAGCAGAAACAGTAAATAAAGATCCTAACTTCAAGTGCTGATGGTGAGGAAAGGGTAGCTCCTTCCTATAACGTAGAAATGTGTTTGAAACCCTCAGTAAGAGTCCCAGATCTACTAGGCAGCACAACCAGGCCTTGTTTTCTGTATTTCCTTACTCTCTTCCTTTTTCTTGTGTCTTTTTCTGTATAGGAGAGACCCCAACCTCAAAAAAATAATATGTTCTTTGGATGTTGGGGATTTGGGTTTGAATCCCCTTATGCAGAGAAGAGAACCAAATGGGGGATGCCACAACTGGGACAGGGCCTCTGTGCATGGCAAGTGGTGAGTTTTACAATGAAAAGACATCACCTCTACAGTTGAGGTACTCCAGGGCTGGGCAGCAGCTGATTGCAGGATCAGTTACAGACTGAAGCTGGGCTCTAGTTTCCGCTTGAGTCCCACTCTAGATGCTGAGATCTTTCCTGAATTTAGGTGCAAGGGTTGAGTGTTTTTAAACTCTTTTTGTCAGCTTTCCAGATCAGTGAGTTGTCCTTTCCAAAACAGCCAGGCTAAATGATGGATTTCTTTGACACTCTGTACATGAAATTTGAAAGAATTACCAAGTTCTGGTTTGAGGGAGCTGAACCCAGAAAAGAGCAGCTCTGAATTTCTTTTAAAATGTGCTTTTTGTTCCTTCTTGAGTCTAAGTTTATCACCTGCAAAATAACAATAATGTAAGTTCAGATATCATACAGTGAAACGGACATTTGTTGTTTGATGGTCATTTCTACTCAGATCCTGAAAGTCTTACTATGTGGAAAAAATCTTATACTGAAAACAAAACAAAACAAATTTGTCATTGGAAAGTAAAACCCAAACATTCTGAAATTATTTTTATTTCTATCCTGTGAACAATCTCAGAAAAATTTCTGGGAATAAAAGATATGAATAGCTCAGCCACCTGATGCTGAGGAGTGTGGGGATATGTGGGGATATCTGCCTTTCAGTGTGAGAAAGGGGACCCTTGGTAGCTAAGTGGATGTACAATCTGTCCAGGGATGATCTGCTCAAAGACTACAGTGGTTTAAAAATCCTAAAGAGAGAAATCTCACTCTTTTGCCTTAAAGAAAATCGCTATTTGCCCTGTTACTCTGATCTGAAGGATTTTGTACTCCACCTGATCCCTCTGCTGACACATCCTCTCTATCTTGATTTGGAGGCCACAGCTCAGAATACGTATGTGTCCCGTAGCTAAGTATTTATGAATTAATGTCATTATATGATTATTAACTCAGCTGGCAATGGCTCCTTGGAAGGGTACGCTCAGTAATTCATCCAATTCTGACATTTTGGTGGCTGCACCAATAAAAGGTGTCTTTCCATATTCATAGGTAAGCCCAACGCTCAGTTAATTCAAAGCTGTTCCAGTGTGCAGCCTGACATCCTTGCGGATAGGCAGGGATAGAGATTTCACATCCTTATGGGCCTTTCTCTCACTAAACAAAAATACAGATAAATTTTCCTTGTATTGCTGATGTGCTGTAGACAGGTTACAGTTTGCCCCTGAAGTGTGCAATTGAGAAATCACATATTAAACATGATTGTCATTGTGCATTTAAGCTCTTATAGAATAGTAAATTAACTTGTGCTGATGTTGCTATATGCACTTGATGTACAAGAGTTAAGAGTATTCCCAAAACAAAGAGTCATGTTTCAGGCATGTAATAAAGCAATAAGTGTTTAGTTTATAAGCCTGCTTCATCTTGTGATGGATAGCAAAAGGTACTTTAAGTGTCAGCCCCGAACTGGCATGCTGCAAACATATTATCTTCTCATCTAGTGAGATAAAGCCATCACAGGGTAGGGTATTTGAAACTGCAAGGAGTTTTAATTGTACTTTGCATCTGGGTGTGGGCCAGGAGGGCACTGTATGTCCTTGTTCCATGCTTTCTTGCCCCATCTCTGCCAACTCTCTTGTCCCTGTTTCTGCTCCTCTCTCTGGGGATCCCAGAGAGGCCATGCCAAAGACTTTGGGGAAGACAAGGGTGTCTGCAGTATGCTGTGTTGTGCCTCCATTCTAGTGGTCCCTACTACCTCTTCTTTTAATGCAGCTATATACCCTTGCCTGGTGGAAGCCCTGTCATGTTTAATTGGCATAATTTTTTTTTTTGTAGATGCTGAACACTTTGAGTTTGGTTGGTGGGTTTTTTTCGGTTTTCACAGCTGCCCTCCCTGCATCTCTGAGTGTCTTCCTGTTTGCAGAAGAGCTTTGTGACCCAGTTGACTGCTATTTTGAGAGAGATACAGATACCTTATATATTAAAACTAAATGTGTAACCCAGATGATTTACCTTTAGTGTTTGAGAATACTACAAAATGTGCCTGGCTGTCCCAGTTTATGCAAGTACATGTTCTTTATAGTGATTTATTGTAAGATGTTAATGCATGCCTTGCTCCAGAGGCTATCCTACATGGAAAAAACTTAGAAAAAACTTAACTCTGATAGAAGTTCAAATGTAGCTCATTCTGTATGAGCATACTCAATCACAATGGCTAACAAGGCATCAACCAAAACCAGACAACTGTGAAGGAATACTCCTGTCCAAGGGAGATGGAAAACACTAGTGTGTAGAAAGGCTGAGTGGTTCTGGAAATACTCCTTAAGCACCAAGCAGTATGTGCTCTTTTTTTAAATAGGCATAACAATATTTAATTTTCATAGCATCAGTTTACTATTATCAGATTTGACAGCCAGCTGCTTAAATCTTTACCAGAATTGACAGTGCAATTAAAAAATGGTGAAGGCTAAGGCAATCATGAAGTTACATACGGCTTGAGCTGAAGGCCTGAAATGAGTTTTCAAAGACCCCTTAATCCTGGCCTGCTCTAACATAGGAAAAGTCAGACTTCACAAACTAGTTTTCTTTTACTAGAGGGCTTGTTGTTTGCTTTTCTGGGGGAACAGGCATGGGCTGAGTTTGAATGCAACAGAAAAAAAAAAAATGTAGTCAGGGCAAGGCTGGCTGTGTTAAGGTGCTTACACCAATTATCAATTTATCTTACAGCTGGTTTCTCCATAAAGGTGATGATTCACTGCTTTTAGAGGAGTTAACATAACACTACTGAATCTGAATATCAGATTGTCCCAGTGGTGTAATTGAGGAAGCCGTATCAGACAGCAGTGGGAATTTCAGCCCAAGATGTGACAGGAAGAGTCTAAGTGGAATTACCCTTGGCTGTGGCAGCATCCAGATGGCTCTGGACCAGGGGAAACTCTCAGGGGAGTTTGCAGAACTGAGGAGTTTCATGGAAAATGAAGGCTGGCCCAGTGATTCCTGCCAGGTACAAAAATTCCTGCCAGACTTCACTTGTATAAACTTGGATGATCTACCAGCTCAGGTATCTTCCTTCTGTCATTCTGTGTGCCTCCTTCAGCAATTTGCTTTGAAATCTGCTTTAAGGTATGAGCAAACAAAACTTGCTGTGAGGCAGAGTTGGAGCTGCACAGTTATCAGCTACTCCACAGGAAATGCCCACGGCATGGAGGACTTACAGACAGAAAACCAAGCTGCAAACGTTTTGCATTTCCCTTTCTTAATGCTGGTAATCAGAGCATGCTCCACACAACTGGAGAGGTGGCTTTCAGGCTTCTCACACCCTGCTAAGAATTACACAAAGGCTTCTTTCCTGCTTGACAAGTGGTTCCATCATTAAACCACTTGGTGACACCGAGTTGCATTGTCCTGCCTCAGACTTGCAGAGTCCTTTATCAGGAGCTTGGTCCTACCAAAGGTGAGAAGCAGTGACCAAAGGCCGCTCTTCAGAGGTCTTCTGGTTCATCTGAGCATGTGCTACTTGGACCAAGCCAGTCCTCCTTCTGCACACATCCAGAGCTCCTGACAGCTGGAGAACTTACAAGAGCAGAGAGCATGAGTTTAGACGGCACGTGAACAGAGCATCACACAGATCATGATTTGGGCATAAGCACCTTGGTTCTGTCCACACCCTGCTGGAGGTACGGGGTTTATTGGATTGTACCCTTAGGTGTTGTTTCTAGTAAAAGAGTCATATATGTACATCTATACTGTTCAGTAGGTAATTAAAAGGATGACCTAAGTAAATGAGGTTTCTGTAAAAAGATGACTTGTCACCTACCAAGCCATACACAGCAGTGGCCAGCATTTTACAGCACCAGTATCTCAATACACAACTAAGGCAGTTTAATGCCAACCTGCCTGCAGATCCCTGCAGAACAAAAGGCAGAGCTCTCTGAAAATCAGCAAGGACACCAGCCTCATGGAAAGGTGGTTTGAGACAATTCCTGGAGAGAAACAGCCAGTGGCTTCTTTTCCATGTGGGACTGATATCTACTCTGGTTTTGCTTCAACACTTGATGAAGTCCTTCTGTTCCAGGGACAGCCGGCATCTGATTTTGCAGTTTTACACTAAAGTCACTTCAAGCAAAGTAAACCACGTGCAAAATACAGAAAATAACTCACTTAACCCTCACCAAAATGATTTTGAAAGCAGTAAGGCAGGAGAAAGTCAATTTTCCTCCCACCCCCTTTTTATTTTTTCCACAGTAGTGAGATGGAACATTTAATCTGAATTAACCAAAGGAAAATAAATTTTGCTACAAGTTGCAGGCCTTGTGGCCCACTGAAACTGAATTCACCATGGGTTCAAGTGCTGATCACAATATTACCATCACCCCTGAGAAAGACCAGTGAGAAAAGGTTCCATGAAATGCCTCAGCCCAATAATAAAGGAAATGGGACTTGATGGGTCCAACCTGTCCTCCGACCTGTCTGATCTTTGCTATGGCTGTAGCAATAACTTTTTTTAAAGGAACAGGTATCAACCACCACTGGAAGCTGTTCAGGTCAGTTAAAAAACAAAACAAAAAAAACCCAAAAACCCAAACAAAACAAAAAACCTCAGACCATGATTTTATTTTATCAGTGACAGCTATTTGCCTCTTGTCAGCCAGATATGCAAAAAAAACCCCAAACAACCAAAACCCAAAACAAACCAAACCCCAAAACAAAAACCAACAGATGAGATCCCTCAACTGTGAGATTGGAGGGGCTGCTAATTGAGAATGTGATGCCCAGACTAAAGGCATGGTGTTCCACTGAAGGGGACTGTGACTACCAAATTGAAAAATAGTATTTGTCTTAAAAAAAAAAAAAAAAATCATTATCCTTTTAGTTTGGTACATTCTTGTTTCTACAGTGACATACACAGGCTTACTGAAAGGACAGCTCAGGGGTAAGAAAAGAAAGACTCCTTGTTTCCAGGAATCTTGGTTTTCTCATGTGCTTCTCTGGCTCTGCTACATCCTACCTCTTCCAGACAGTCTTATCCCCCACCTGCAACTCCAGCGACCTCACCCATAGAGCCAGCACAGTTCAGACACTGCCTCTGGAAAAGGTACAGCTGTCTTTGGTTAGCAGCTCCGTGCTCTGTGGCAGCTGGCCCCAGGCCAGGGATGTTGGTAGTGGGAGACCTCTGCTCGCCTCCCCCTTAGGGTGACTGGGAACGGTGCAGAGTCAAGCAGACAAGACCACAAGGTATCTCCTTCTGTCCTAAAGGAGACTCTCCAAAAGCTGCTGCCTGAGTTTCTTAAGCCTGAGGTATTTTGTTTAGCTTTCATGACAAACACTTGTTATCAAAATCTATTTTATTCTTAACAAGCTAGTTAGAATGTTATGGGTATCCCTGATTAAAATTTCCATTTTCCCTTGCAGTTACAGAAATCATTTCATCTTGCTCCATCTGTCAGTGGTCAGAGGCCAGGAAATTTTACTTTAAGGTTTGTGAAAAACTGATTTTTACAAAAAGAGACGTTTCTGACTAAAGAAAAATCTCTGCTAAATTGAGCAAGAGGTCCAATGTGAAATATATTCCAAATCTGGTTCAGCAAAAAACTCTGTGATTAACTGAATTAGGAAAACTAGAATCTTTTCTTTATGCCAGGTAGAGCAGATGGTGTTAAAATTCTTCCTCTGCCTGTCTGGAGCGAGAGCATTTCAGTTCCAGCAGTCTCTCCACAGTGTCTGCAATTGTACGCTCACCATGCACCTTGTTATCTCGAGTGCGGATGTTAACTGTTCCACTTGCCTTCTCCTTTTCACCAACGACTAGAAACAACCAAGATGCAAAGGAATTAGCATTTAGCAAGCTCTTTTTTCCTCCAATTCCCTTAAAACTTAGGTGTACTAAAAAATTCTTAAGAGCTTACCAACCAACACACCAAACCCTTCTCTGCCCTCCTCCCAGCTCCCCTCACTTAGATCTGTAACAGCCAACAGCCTTATTTAATCTCCTATCATTTAATAGGTTTTAGTATATTATGAACAGCAAGTTAGCAAAGTATGAGTAAAGAGAAAAGTAAACTTAATCAGTCCAGCTTGACCTACTACTTATTAGAGAGAACCGTAAAGTCAAAATGAGAAATAAACATGGAGTACTCCACAAAGATTAGAAAGACAACTTGGAATGTAAATAAGCAATAGCTATTTGTTTTCTTTACAGAGACAGCAAGACAGTTTACTGGAAAATCCCAAAGCTATTTCACTAAACATTAAGATACAGATACCAAGAGAATATATGTGTACCTTATTACTCATACAAATTTTACACAATAAATTTGGAGGTTGCTACAGGAGACTGTATTTTTCTGGTATCCAGTCTACATCCAGTGGGATAACTCTTTGAAACAACCACCGAACATAAATTAGGTGAGATTTTTTTCTCTGACGGAAGGCTGACCATTTGTTTGTGGTCTTGAAGGTAAAATGTGGTTCTATCTTGCCTGTATCATATGCTTAAAGTTCTAAAGGACAAAAGAACTTTACTCATGATTCTATCAACTACTCTGAGGGTAGAGTTTCTCTGTCAAAGGCTCCTTCTACTTTAATGCATGCAATATAGCTTTAGGGTCAATGCTAGAGCCTCAAGGTACATGACATGACTAACATGGTACTTCAAATCACATACTGCAGGGTCAGTTTCTAATTGTCCCTGCATCATGGAAGAGTCTTCTCCTGTGCATGCATGTATAGCTCAGAAATTCACCACAGCTGAATGCAGTGAAAATACAGTATTTCTTCTGCTACACTTGAAACAAGAGCATAAATTATTGGGGAGGGGTGTGAAAAAACTACTTAATCTGACTGACAAAGAGCAAGAGATTTCATATAACTCTCTACGCTGCTGACCAGAAGACAGCAAAGACCCTTTTCTAAAGCAGCAGTAATGCCTTGGGCCACAGTGACCTCCTTTCAGTGAAGCTACACAAACCAGGAACGTCTATCATGTAGGCATAAGTGGATCTCTGGAGTGCAGACTCATGAGAACAAAAGTGAGCTAAAACCTGACCACCACTCTGCCTTGCTCACAGAAGAAAGATCAAATCCTATAACCTATACAAGAAAGTCAGCCAGGATAAGGTAACAAATGCACTATACATTACCCAGAATAAAGTTATACTGTGCAAGCTGAGCATTTCTGATCTTCTTGTTCAGTGTGCACCCAGGATCTACATCAACATCTGCCATTAATCCAGCATCGTGGAAGTGCTGCCTCACCTAGGAGAAAAAGTATTTAAACTGTCACTACAGATATTCATGACAATGAACTACCTATGACTTGTAGACTTAAGTCAGTCAAGCTTATCTGACCCCTAAAACAAAGGCACTATCACTGACTCAAGCACTGGAGATGAGCCCAATTCAAGAAATGAAAACAGGTCAGCTACCATCCAAGTACACATACACTAAATAACTGATAAGCATTGATGTTAATATCTAATGTTTTGAGCTGAATAGTGATTTGAGTTTGATATTGTGAAAGGCAGCAGGATGGTGGAGCTTTCTAATTAGATGATTTTTTTTTTTTCCAGACTCTTAGGTATAGTGGGCTTGAAAGAAATACAGCAAAAGGTCTGCTGGATGCTAGATATACATAGACCCATCTTCATCTTTCTTACTGCTTTTGCTAGATGCACATGGCCATGGGAGACTAGAACCTGAAGGGTAAGACAGCTTTTGAGCTAGAGAAAAACACTGAAGTTTTCTAAAAAGAAAAGCCTCACAAAGATCAGCATTTGTTGTTTAGATACACAGACCTCTTTCGGGTCCTCTTTAAGATACATGTACCTCAGCAGCTAATTGTCACTGTAATATAAAAATGATACACTGTAATATGCAAAGACTTATAACATTTATCTGGGACAAATGCTATCAGTCATTAACAACCAAGTATCTCAACTAAATACAATATACTGAAAAAAAAGTCCCAAACCATATACATTACCTTTTGAGCATACTCATCACATGTTGGTCCCACTGGTACCACCATTACCTGCTGTGGGGACAGCCAGAGCGGCCTTTAACAAACAAACAAAACAAGTTTACATAGCTTTCAATTTTTTTTTAGTAGGAAAAATCCTATTAAGAGCACTGAAATCTACAAGAGAGATTCATAAAGCCAGCTGCTTAGAGTGGGTTCAGATATGATGACAACCCTATACTTGTTATAATTTATTTCCCAAAAGAACTGACTGTCTAAAAAAATTGCAGTGTGGACAAAAGTACTTTTTGATCTGAAGATTCAAAGCTGTGTTTCACAACAGACAACAAATCATAATTAAGTTGTTGAGCTTATTACTAACTAATCATGGGAAAACATTTACATTTGGGTCTTGTTTATAATCAGAGGGGTCGTCCACATCAGGTATTATTATACTGCAGCAATGACTTGTTGCAAGGCAGCCCAGCTGCAAAAGCAAAGTTGAGAGATATATATGTTGGATGGACAAGCTGTATGCAGCACCTACATGGGTGGTATCATGTAGAGGCTACCATATCTAGAATTATTTAATATCTAAGGAAGGTGGTTCAGAAGGAATTGCCCTGTGGTACACCTACAGTATGTCTCTGTAGCAAGCAAGTAGAAACAAACCCTGTTGATTCTTGCATGCTTGGAGCTAATTTCTTTCAAATATAAAGCATTTGCTCAAACTGGAATAATAAATCTACTTTTCCATGTTACCATTTGCCGCCATAGTTTTCAGTTAGAATGGCAATCATTCTCTCCACAGATCCCAAGATAGCCCGGTGAATGATAACTGGTCTGGTCTTGTCATTGCCATCATGGCTGTGAAGAAAGGTGTTTTTTTTAAATGTAAGGTTTTTTCTTAATGTAAATTTATGCCTGCAAGTGACAGGGAAGTTAGATTATATAGCAACCAAAACCACCAACCTCTCTGCTTACCTGACAAAGGTGAGGTTAAATCTGACTGGCAGCTGGAAGTCCAGCTGGATAGTAGCACATTGATGGTAGCGGCCAATAGCATCTTTGATCTGAATGTCAATCTTGGAAACAAAAAGACACAAACTTTTACTATAGTTTAAGATAGAAGCAGGGCTCTCTGAAAGGCAACTCATTGCTCTAAGATAGAAGGTTTCACTCAATGCAGAGGAACCATATGTGGTTTTAGACAGCATACTTGAGCCTACATTAGGACAAATGATTTGCAGGTTCTGACACAAAAAATGTTAGAGCTAAAACAGGGAGAGCAAGTAGAGAGACATTACTTCAAGGGGATCTACATTTAGTACTTCAGACAATTTTCTGTGAGTTTCAAACTGGGTCTTTCACAGGCCTTTCCACTGCTTGAATTTAGCAGCACTTAAGTGCAAATGCAAGATCAGAACTAAACAGGTCTCTCCAAACCTGAGATTTCTTCAACCTCAAACTGACAAACTTACACTCCTTTACTATACAGTATTTGAATATATTACAAATTCAGGGCATGAACATGCAATGAGAATCCTGCTGTTAACAGTCCACTTATTAGTAGGGATCACAGTAATCAGTGACACTTGTTCTGATTATGAGTATCTACAGTCAAGCCTATTCTTTATACTGCCTCTTACACTTTAATCTCAAGTACATTTATAATAGAAGTTAGAGAGAAGTATGAAAAAACAGATCTATAGTGTCCTGACCTTATTATCGCATTGCTTATTTTACCAGTACAGCTATATGTTAGGACTGTGTGCCTTATTTTAATTTATGTATCAGAGTGTTTTATTAACTTAAGTTCTAAATGTCTTCCAGCTTTGCATTCAGAAGCTAGAGTTTATCACAGTTCCGCTACTCACTAAAGAGCTTCTATCAAACTACTTACAACCTTCTTTAATTTCAAATCACCCAGTTACCGAGTAGAAGAAAAAAAAAATCCAAGTAGTTTACCCTAGATGTAGAGCTTAACTTAAAAATGTAGCTTTAACTAGTTTCCATTAAAACCAATGCAAAATGCTACATGTTTGTTCACTTTACTTTGGCTAGAGTTTATTAGGAGCAAGTATAAGGTTAATTAAGGTTAACAAAGCTTCCTGTAGATATTTGCTTTCTTTCAAATCAACCAAGGAAATTACTAAATCTTGTTTGCATTTCACATTATGAATGATTAGCTGCTATAACACATTTCACCTACAACCCATAAAATGAAATTGATTCAATCAGCACACAAAGAGAGAAATCAGAACCAGTTTACTAAATGACTAAATATAGACATAGATGTAGTATAGGTTTATTAGGGAAAGACTTAGAAGTAATTTTGAAAGGGTCTCTGTCCTTATGCTCAAAGAAATCAGAAAATTTCTAGACAGTCCTACTTAATCTGTAAAAACTGAAGAGACAACTTTGAAAAAACCCAACAAAACCAAAACCAATGCAATGGGCTTTTAAAAATAACAAAACCCACCAGCAACTCAATGCAGCTACAAAACTGTACCAGTAAATGCAACATTTTTCAAAAATTTGTTTTACCAGTAAGTTTGTTCTTCTCATGACTTAGGATTCACTTATCACCCAAAGGATCATGTTCTAATGCAGTAATTCCTGTGGTAATACAGATCTTAGAGTGCCACCTTCTGTTCATGTCTCCCACTAAACCAATCGGCTCTGTTTAAGCCACATTTTATATAAGTAAACTGGGTTTAATGAAATGAGTGTTAAAGCTGTGTGAAAATCAGGATCACAGAGTGTTATTTCTCTCTCAATTATTTCAGTTTATCTATCTGGAAAACCATAAAATTTCAGCTGTACAGCATCTTAAAATGGTATTAGATAACTATAAAAAGAATCTCTTTTTCCTAGTCCCAGCTCTAAATCTCAGGTTGTACCAGGTCATCAGTTTAAGCATCAGTTTTGATCTACAGCACCAATGCTTTAGAAACTCATACTGACATTGAAAAATTCAGTGATAACATTACATTGGAAGGGAATGTGCAGGACAGTAAGTGAAAAATAAAAGTTATCTTTACCAAGAAGATCATTAATAAAACCCTAGAGCATCACCATACTATTTTCTCCCCCTTGATCATAATAAGATATGAAAAGCACTTTTTATGTATTAACAGCATTTAGCACTCACCTGTATTTAATTAACTTAGAGCAGAACTAGAGTTAACTAGATGGAGACTTTGGCTTGGCCAAGTAGCTATTTGAAGTCATCTGGCAAACATTCTGCACAATTAGTTACCCAACACTTATAACTTCCCCCACAAAGACATTTAGCATAATTTCTTAAACACATATAGACTTTGGGGTTTTTTCTGCTTATCTGCTACACTGCAAAGAAAGTATTTCCACGCTATCCGTACTGCCAAGACTATGGTAGTATGAGTGGAAAGCAAGAACTGATAACTTTCTTTTCTGCCTCATCTAAACAGAATTAAAAGCCTAACACAAATAGGGGTAAGCAGCATACTAACCTTAGGTCCATAGAAAGCGCCATCACCAGGGTTTAACTCCCACTTCTCACCAAAGTCATTGAGGCTGTTTTCAAGTTGCTAGAGATAAGGGACACATATACTCAGTTTCTCAAATCGTTTGCTGTCTTTCCATGTTACAGATGTTACACCCTACAGATATGTGACACTACCAATTCTCATTACTCAGTTACTGCTGCAACTCATTTATTTCTGAAAATGCAAAGTTTTGAAAAAAAAAAAAAAAAAAAAAAAAAACCAAAAAAAACAACCCACAGTCCAAATTTAAACAAAAAAAAATTAATATTCATTTTGGAAGAGGCCAAACAATCAGCATTAGCTAAGATGCAAGAGATTTTTATGCTAGATGCAGTTTGTAGGTAACACTGAGAAGGGACACTCCCTGATACTCTTAAAGTCTATTCCTGCCCTATCTTCTCCCCAGCACTGTACCTGCTGGGCCTAACCCCACCTCTTTGATCTTGAAAGCAACCTGGCTTTTGGAAGATGCCTCTAAGACTTATCACAGGGGCTGCCAGAATTGGTTCTCATCCTCTTTTTTTTCAATTATCAGAAAAACACAAGGAGAGAGAGGTAATTTGATTCTGACATGAAGACTGCTTCTATATGGAAAGCAAGCTGTTTACAGCAGCCAGACTGAATTGAAAACAGTTATTAAAGTTATACTGTTCATGTCCAGCTGTCACTGTAACCTTCCAGAAGGCAGTATGTTCTTACAGGATTTTCAGCTGCAGCCTTGCTTTCATATCGAAAGTTAACAAAACTACTGTTTACCTTTTCAGCTTGATTCCACACTTCAATATCTCCCAGGTACTTTTCAGGACGAGTAGAGAGATTCAGTTTAAAGGAAAATCCAAAGACATCGTACACAGTACGCAAGAACTGCAGACAACTCTTTATTTCCTCTTCGATCTTTGTAAGAATAGAAATAAAGTCTCAAATATGGAAAAATCAGTTAATCCGATTTTAATTCCCAATTTCACTTAAGAGTGGGCCATACCTGCTCCATAGCGCAGAATATGTGAGCATCATCCTGCTGGAACCGGCGTACTCGAGTGAGTCCTGTAAGAGCTCCTGACAGTTCATTGCGATGCAGAACACCAAAATCAGCCAACCTTAATGGCAGCTCACGCCATGATCTTGGACGATGATCAAACATAAGGCTGAAGGAAAAGTTATTATTTGAGGCTTATCCAGAATCAAAATTCCACAAAGAACAGCCCATGAAAAGCAGACGGTACCAAAGAATATATACCTAAGATGCCCATAAAGCCAATGATGTAATACAACCATCATTCACATCTAGTTTTGTCAGGAAAACAAATGCAGATATCCTTTTATAGCTGGTAGGCTTCCCCCACCTCTGCAGAGAGAAGATAAAACAGCTCCTAAAACTGAGCATTAAAACCTGAATGCCTAAATTGCCACAAAATTGACAGTGCCCCAGTATCTATTTTGGGCATCTATTTGGATACTGAGGTAAGTTTCAGGTGTAAAACACAGTCACTGTAATGATGGAAAAAAGACCTTTTTTTGGTGTCTAAAGAGAGCATGTAGACAACACAACTCATAATTACATCAGTCCTGACAGCATGTCACATCTGGATACCTGAAAATAGCTATCTTTACAATTAAGCAGCCAAAAGAAACAGGAATTTTATTTTTTTTTTTTGAATCAGCATCATCTTTGGTAGACTGTATTTGCTATGTATTTACCAGTGTCCTGGACAGTTCATAGGTTTCAGAGCGAAGATTTCTTTCTCCACTTCAAAGGAAAACATGTTGTCACTGTAATGCTGCCAGTGCCCTGAAGTCATCCACAGTTTGCTATTGAAAACATTTGGAGTGACAACCTCCTGGAATCCACGTTTTCGATACTCACTCTAAAAAAACAGACCCAGTACATAAAATAACTAATAAAGCAAACAAAAGTAATGGTATTCAGCCTTCAATCTGCAGCTATATACAAATGCTACCCTAAGAAAGTCCATGACTCAAGAAGAGGGAGAGGGAGATTCAAGTTGGACATGCCAGGATACATCCCTTCCACCAGCACCACCCTTCCCCCAACAACTCCTCTGTAGGAAGCAAGCAGAACACGTTTCCTCCCTGCAAGCAAAGCAGCAGGCTCTAATTATTCAATGACACTTGATAGTATATTGCAGCCCAAATATAGACTAATAAGACAGACTTTAAATACTACAACAGGAAGATCAGGATTTTTTTTCTATACATAATTTCATAACACATAGTTCTACAAGGCCAAATCTAATAAGTTTATTTTTAAAAAAATCAATATACATCAGTGGAACAGCTGTAGTGTGATCTTAGCTGTACTATCAGGTATCGAAGAATTCATACTGTAAAGCATCATTATCACTGCTTTAACTGTAGGTATAAAGTACTGATAAAAACATAACTTAGCAAAGATTGTGACAAGACTCAGGGAGAAAAGGAGAGTTTACAGCCTTTGGAAGAAGGGGCTAGCCACTCACAGTGATTACAAAGAGGCTGTGAGGGTATGCAGAGTGGAAATCAGAAGGCCTAAAGCCCAACTGGAAATTAATTTGGCCTCTGCAATCAAGGATAACATGAAAAGTTTCTATAAATATGTCAGTAGCAAAAGAAAGTCCAGGGAGAGTCTCCATCCCCTGCTAGATGCAGGAGGAAACATGGTAACAAGTGACGAGGAGAAGTCTGAGGTGCTTAATGCCTTCTTTGCCCCAGCCTTTAATAGCAAGGTTAGTTGTATTGATGAAATTCAGCCTCCACAGCCAGAAAACAGAGACTGGGAGAACGACCCCCCTGCAATCCAGGAGGAGACTGTCAGTGACCTACTGCATCACACAGACACACACAAGTCCATGGGACTGGATGGGACACACCCGAGGGTGCTGAAGGAGCTGGCTGGGTGCTCGCCAAGCCGCTTTCCATCATTTACCAGCAGTCCTGGCTGACTGGGGAGGTCCTGACAGATTGGAAATTGGCCAGTGTGAGCCCCATCTATAAGAAGGGTTGGAAGAGCGATCCGGGAAATTAAAGGCCTGTCAGCTTGACTTCGGTACCCGGGAAGCTGATGGAGCAGCTCATCCTAAACACCATCACGCAACACATGAGGGACAACCAGATGCTCAGGCCCAGTCAACATGGGTTTATGAAAGGCAGGTCCTGCCTGACAAACCTGATCTCCTTCTATGACAGGACAACCTGCTTAATGGATGAGGGAAAGGCTGTGGATGTAATTTACCTTGACTTTAGCAAGGCTTTTGACACCGTTTCCCACAGCATTCTCCTACCAAAAATGGCTGCTCAAGGTCTAGACAATGGCATACTTCGCTGGGTAAAAAACTGGCTGGACGACCGGGCCCAGAGAGTTGTGGTAAACAGAGTTAAACCCAGTTGGCAGCGGGTCATGAGTGGTGTCCCCCAGGGCTGGGTTTTGAGGCCACTCCTGTTTTAACATCTTTATTGATGATCTAGATGAGGGGATCGAGTTGCACTCTCAGTCAGTTTGCAGATGACCCCAAGTTGGGTGGGAGTGTTGATCTGCTGGAGGGCAGGGAGGCTCTGCAGAGAGACCTGGACAGGCTGGAGCCATGGGCTGAGGCCAACTGGAGGAGTTTCACTGAGGCCAAATGCCGGGGGCTGCCCTTGGGCCACAACAACTCCCAGCAGCGCTACAGGCTTATGGGCTGGAGAGCTGCCAGTCAGAGAGGGACCTGGGGGTGTTGATTGACAGCTGGCTGAATATGAGCCAGCAGTGTGCCCAGGTGGCCAAGGAGGCCAATGGCATCCTGGCTTGTGTCAGCACTAGTGTGGCCAGCAGGGACAGGGAAGGGATCTGACCCCTGTACTTGGCACTGGTGAGGCCGCCCCTCGATTCCTGTGTTCAGTTTTGGGCCCCTCACTACAAAAAGGACATTGAATGACTCGAGCGTGTTCAGAGAAGGGCAACGGAGCTGGTGCAGGCTCTGGAGCACAGGTCATACGGGGAGCGGCTGAGGGAACTGGGGGTGTTTAGTCTGGAGAAGAGGAGGCTGAGGGGAGACCTCATGGCCCTCTACAGCTCCCTGAAAGGAGGGTGCAGAGAGCTGGGTTTGAGCCTCTTTAGCCTAGTAGAAAGCGACAGGACAAGAGGGAATGGCCTCAAGTTGGGCCAGGGAAAGTTCAGACTAGATATTAGGAAGCATTTCTTTACAGAAGGGGTTGTTAGGGGTTGGAATGGGCTGCCCAGGGAGGTGGTGGAGTCCCCAGCCCTGGAGGTGTTCAAGAGTAGGGTCTATTCAGAACTTAAGGATATGCTGTAGGTGGGAACTGTGCTAGGCAAACGGTTGGACTGGATGATCTCCAGGGTCCTTTCCAACCTAGATGATTCTGTGTGATTCTGTGTGTGAAGACCAATTCAAAGAAACCATGTTTCTCTAGTTCCGTGGCTTACAGACTAAGAGATTAAACTAATTTTAAATGAAGGGCTGTTAATACTGTTATATGTAACATGCTGTTATGTACTTTTCTAAAATTAAACAATTTCTTCTACAAGATTTCCAAAAGACATTACTTACCCGGATAAACTCAATTAATGTGTTATAAATGTAAGCTCCTTTTGGCAAGAAAAAACAGCTACCAGGGCTGAGCTCATGAAAGAAAAACAGTTCTTGATCCTGCAGAAAAATAGTGTTTGAAAAACTTAGTATCTGTACACCATCTTTTTTACCTAACATCCACAAATTACTACTGACCAGGAATCACGAATTTTAAAAAAAATAAAAGAGGAATACCAATAATCAGATACACTTTCAGTAATAGTTAGATCTCCATCAATACCTATAGGGGAAGAAGATTGTTCAGTTTCCTGTTCCATTACTGACGCTCCAAAACTTCATATTATGTCTAACTCCTAACTGTATCCCCACAGCTCCCTTTGTACATTGACAAGTAATGTTTAGTTCTGCTCCTGCAGCTTTCTAAATATTTGCACATGAACTGAATGTGTGAAGTGTAGTTGGTTGATGTGACAAACTGTGTACGTGCTTGGGGGCGGCATATAGTGAATTCTTCTGTATATTTTCCTGATGTCCTAGCAGTAGACCTTGTAACAGTGTTCAGGACTACCAATTATCTGACGGGGGTTTCTATCTGAAAGACAAAACCAAAAACCAACCAACCAAAAAAACACAGAAACATATTATGGATTCTGAAATCACACAGAAGAACTGTGAGTGAATAGGCGGCAGCAAACTGTGTAGGAATGAGCAATGCCTGCAGACCAAATGTTCTATTCTGATTTGATCTGTGGAATAAGGATGTCACCATGTTTAAAACAGTGAAAAGTCTAAATGGAAGTTATTTGCTTTAGGACTTTTGATGCTCTTCAAGAGAAAAGTACCCAGCTTTCTGACTCAACTGAAAATGTGATCGTGTCACATCTCAGTTGTGGCAGCAAGTATACACTGTCTTTGAGATGCTTCTAGTTACGGGGTTATATCCACACAATGCTTGTGAAATACATTACTAGAAAAACTGTCTCACCCGCCCTATTTTTCTGTGATCTCTGCTTTTTGCCTCCTCCTGGAATTTCTCCCATTCCTTCAGCATTTTTCCATCTGGAAATGAAATGCCATAGATCCGCTGGAGGGATTCCATGTCAGCCTTGCCTTCCCAATAGGTAGAAGAATTCTGCATGCAAAAAGACATGAAACAATGAAGGAAAGGAGGAGCCTCCACATTTTACTACCACTGCCGCTACTGAAAGGCATGTCATTACTAATAAATCACTATACTTAATGTAGAACAACTAAGGCATATGGAGAGTTTTAATCTTAAATTCAGAGCACTGATTAGAAAAATCCATAAAGATCAGGTGAACAAAATATGTAAAAATGGTTTCAAGCTCTCTTGTCTTTTTTTTAAAGCTTATCTGTTCTTTTTGTAGCCATCCTATTCCAACTGCTTATCCACACTCAGCTGAGCAAAAACTGTAAACTCTAATAAATACAGTTCAACCAAGCCTTAGGCCACACTCATGCTCCTATCTGTGCTGAAAGTACAGGCTCCGGCCAACCTAGTTGGGCCTCACACCATCTGAACATGAATTTTAGCATCCAACTCTTCCCCAAATTTGTTACATTGAGTTTTTGGCCAGGTTACCCATTTTGTGGTACATCCTTGGGTAAGTGACCATTGCATTGCCCAAAGAAAGGAACACATATTCAGTGAAAACATTTGTCTAAGGCAGTTTCAGGACTTACCTTATGAATTTTTATGGTCTTTATCTTGCCAGTGTGTCTGACGTGAGGCCCTCTGCATAAATCTATCAAGGGACCACACCTAATAGGAAATAATTCATTTGGTATATTTCATCCTAAAATCTTATATCCAGTAATATTATGATGCATGTGTAATTACCTGTATACTGTTGTGGTTGGAGTATTGACCTTCTCATTCAGGATACGACACTTGAATTTATTATACTGAGAAGAAAAGCAACACACGTATCTCTTAACTCCTTGTTAAGCACGAGAACTGGCCAGCAGTTTAAATTATTTGCATACCTCATGCTATGCTGCATCAAAACAGTATTGTAAAAGACAAACAGAAAGATAGTCAAATAGTGAAGCAAGCTGCTCAGAGAGCAGGTCGTGCAGTCTCCATCCTGAGAGGTTTTGAAGGCCCAACTGGACAAGCCCTGAGAAACCTGGTCTGACTTCAGTCCTGACCCCATGCCCTGTCCATGAAATTGGACTGGAGCCCTACGGAGTGACCTTCCAACTTGACTGACACTATGATTCTCCTGATGTCCTAACAGTGAAAACTGAGTAATGTCTATCTCAAGAATGCCAGAAGATTAACTGCAGCTAGGTACTAAAGAGAAAGGATCAGCTTTTAGTGTCACCTGGACATTCTCAGAAGTCCTCATTCTAAAACATGTTTTATGAAGCTTTCTGAATGCATCAGCACATGCAGCTATAGTGTCACAACATTTTACTAACAGTCAATATAGGCATATAACATAAATGCACACAATATATTGTAAATTTACATCTGTGGGAAATAAATGAAGAATGTAGCTTTAAAGATTTTGCCAAGGGCACGCAGGAAAGGAATGAGAATTCTTAGTTGCAGAAAATCCAATGCACACACCTAAGAACCTAAGAATTACAACCACTCTTTTTTTTTTTTTGTTAAACATCACAAATGAGCTTATAAGAATATATCACCTTAAAAAGTTAATTTGATTGACCTTCCTCTACCACAAACAGAACACGTGGCTAGTAACAACATAAGTACACAATGCTAGAAACAACCTTCTGAAAGAGCCTACCTTAAACATTTCAAGCAATGTTTCCTTCTTAACTTCCAGTCTTTCAAAGGCTTGTTTTTCTTTCATTATCTTCTTGCATAATGTTTCCAAAGCAGAGAAGTCATTACTTGATACACCCCTAAAATAAACCCAGACAAAAAAGTGAATCATTCTTGCTTTCACTTGCAATTTCTGATCCAGTTGCAATGCACCAGCCTGTGGATGGGACACACTGCGAAAAAAAAAGCAATCGGCAATAGTGCAGATGACTTTGTTCAGGAACAAGCAGGTAAGAGAAATTTTCCTGTGACCCATCCCCCCAATCTTAAAAATACAAAACCTACCCTTCCTCCAGGAACATGTCATAATAAAATCCATTATCTATTGGTGGGCCATAGCACAAACAGCCACCATAGATTCGCTCCATAGCTTCACCCATTATGTGAGCACTTGAGTGCCAGTATACCTAATGGAAATAAAAACATGGGGATCAGTCTGAATATGCACAACGCTTTTCTGAGAATTCTATTTAAAACATTTTCTGAAATGCTTGCTTTTAAGGATACTTGACACAGATCCTGCATTAGAACAGTCTGCAGAACAATAAGTGCCCTGCCTAGTGACACTCTCATCCTAAGCACCAATATTTCCAAAAGGCAACACTGGAAAATTGCTTACAGCCTGGTAGCAAATCATTCCTATTTTCAACTAATGTTGAAATGATTCAGTTGTCATCAAGAAGTCAGGAAACTAATTCAGAAACTTTTTTTTCCTGTGAATATCAGTCAATCAGCTCTGCATAAAGACCAAAAGGTGTGTTTTCAGTATAAAGCTGTGGTCCTAATCTGAAGATTTTATGCATGGGAAATCCTGCACTGAAGTAGTTATGAAGTTCATAAAGTTAAAAATTACACTCCATCTTGTAGTACACCTCAAGTTTTGACAAATTAAAACCCAATCTATAGGACTTCAGTTTTTATATGCAGAGACCAGAAAACATAAATCTTACAGACACCATCACTTAGCCAATATGAAAACCCTGTCTGAATGCAAGACCTGTGATGAGTTTGACTGACAGCTTCTTGTACCAGATCATTTTTTCTAAAGACAATATTTACAAATTTACTTGATATCCACATTTATCGGAATGATTAGCCAAAATAAGATACACAGTTTTGGCATGTACAAAGTAAAAGAGTAGCCTACTCAGTACTTTAATGACTGTACATAGACAGTACTTTTGTATTCAGTATTCTTCTTCAAAGTCAGTGCTGAAGTGGTTGCTGAAGGTTGCAAATATAAAATTCTAATGAGAATAGACTTGACAGTCTACAGCAACTGCTAGCACACCTGGCTGCAAATACACAGCAGAATGCACATTATCTGCAGTATTGTAAGGAACTATCAGAAAATGTAAATGTAGCTGCACAGCAAACCTGTTCCAATCTCCTCATCTTTTGAACACAGTAAAGATGCAAATAACTATTCAAAGCTGACTTTAATGCAAATCCAAGAGCAAACAAATTTTGGGAGAAGAGACTCACTGCTTGAGCGTCTTCATCTTCAAACTTAAGCAGCTCCAAGGTACAATCCTCCTCCAAAGGACGGTCTAGATCCCAAACTGTCTTGTTCACTTTAGCAATAACAGTGTTGTCAGCTAAGCCCTGGCTACAGAATAAATACACAGTATATGACATTTTGAAATCAGCAAGAAGTTCCCCAAATTTGCCCTCCATGATGAATAAGAATATCAGAAGTGTTCAGAGTGAGCACAATATGGTAACTTCCAAATAAAGAGCAGTTTAGCCAGTCTTGAACGTTCATGAAAATCCTACTTGCATCCTGAAGACAAAGAAAACCACGCTGCATACTTGACATTCGTACGTTCACTAACATTATTTAACTTGGATGCAGACACCTCGAAGTATTAAGCTGACTTTAAAATCCTATTGTAATAAGAGAGCTTCTTTTTTTTTAAATTACCAAATACCACTTCTGATGCAGTAACTTTACAGTTTTGTCTCTACCAGGCAAAAAACCCTCGCCTAGATCCCAAATAACAAAAGCAAAGTCCCCAATGACAACGCAGCTAAGCATGAAAAAAATGGTATTACACCTCTAAGAATCATGAAGTTTTTGTAATTTTAACTGTCAGCATGTCCAGTGTGCATTGTTCAAAACTAGTCCACAGCAAGTTTGAGTGACCTAGAGATGTACAACACTCCTTTTGATGGGTATCTCCCTTGCAGGTGAAAATGCAGTTAAGTGAAAGATACTCAAACTGTTAACTCTCTGAAATCAACTGGAACATCACCCAGCAGTTATTTTCCCCTGGTCAATCCAAACTGGTTTCCACGTGCTAACATTCAATTTGACAGAGTAAATGTATTAGCAAATTAGTTCTTAATGCAACGACAGTACTTGCGGGGAAAAATATGCAAGTAATGGTTGTCTAAAAGATCTCAATTACATTCTTATTGAATTTCAGAAACTGTGTCTTCATAAGGAAAAAAAATTACACTCCAAAACTAAACCCCTATTGGTTACCTCCTGTTTCTTACATACAAGATGCCTTGAGAAGAGCTGAGATAAATGACTAAGAAATTACGCATTTACCCATACCCTCACAGCCACAAGCTGCAAACAAGAGCTGTCTGAAAATGACTGTGTATCACAGAATAGAATCATACCTAATTCCACAAGCGATTTGATAGGGAGTAGTCTTCCAAGATTCAGCATCAACCTGCTTGCCATCAGGTAATGTAACTTTAATAGGTTTACTGTCATTTGCAGCTCTTTCTGCAAGGAGTGCATCATGCTCAGCTTTAAGTTTATTGTACATCTCTAAACGCTCATTGATAAATGCAGGCCAGGGATTCAACTATATATAACAAATAAGGACAAGGGAAAAAAATCAATAGTATTAGAGTAATATAATAACACATTATGTCAAGAATGCAAACAGAATGGATATACTTTCTACAAACATCTATGTGGCCATAGCCATGTATGTGTTATATCTAACAAATAATTATCATTATTACAGATTAACTTTATATTATTAATTATATGGTAATATCAGCTTAACGAAAATTATTACTTTGAAATGCACAACTGTACACCTGTTTAATAAACTACACATGTTATTAAGCATCTGTTTAATCAGCTACACAAGGACAAAAATCAATTTGAAAAGACTGTTAAAGTTCAGCATAAAAATAGGTTTTTCTTATTAGGTCAAAAAACCGAGGGAAAATGTCTACTCTGAGCCACCTGGACAGAAACTGACTCCAGCCTACACGTCATGTAATGACGTCAGGACTGTCAGCTTGGACAAAACCAGGGTTATTCAGCTATGCAGTTGACTCGGGATTAGGCTAGCAGCTGGCCCTCTCTGTGCAGTCTGAGGGACCTGTGTTTACCCACCACGAAGGTGGAAAAGATAGCACCTTACACAGGCTTCCCTCATCCCAGAGATCTACTCCCAACCTCCTGGTGCGAACAGAGGCACAATGAAAATCAACTCCAAGCAGCAACTATGAAAATCTGAGCTGCTCTCCCATGACACCAATACAACTGGTGTAAAAAGCAACAAAGTCACTTCATGGCAAACTCTGGGAAATAAGAGTGGGAAAAGGAATAACTGTAATGCCAGATAAAATAGTTCAGAGGGATGGACTGCTGCAGTTAATGCCAGCAGTAACACAAGACAGCGACGAGGAGACCGCATCTTTCAAAGCCCCATGTTCCAAGTGCCGCTCACCTCCGTCCGCCCTGCATCGCCGGCTCCTTCCTTCATTTTCTTCTTTCCGCAGTCTGCCTTTTTTTCTTCCCCAGCATTTACCTGAGGAGGGCGAGCACCATTTCCTCATTTTCCAGCAGCCCCTCACACCTACGCCGCTTTAACCCCCCCTCAGCCCCACAGACCAGGGAAGAGACCCGATCTCTTCGCCGCGGGAAAGCCCAGCCCAGCTCCCCGCTCTTTTATCTTCAGGTAAATCCCACCGCCTTTCAACCCTGCTCGCCCCGGAGCTGGGGAAACCCCCAACGACCCGCCTGTAAGGGTGAGGGGGAAGAGGCCCAGCTCCCTCCTGCCGCCAGCACCCGTCCTCCAGAAAGGGCTGCTCCCCGGCCAGGCCTGAGCCGGGAAGAAGGGGACGCCCCGCCTCAGGACACCCCCCGGCCCGCAGTGAGGGGGAGCCGCGCTGCGGAGGGAGCCGGTGCTCC
>NW_020799142.1:24296662-24303899 GCF_003259725.1 Athene cunicularia
GGGCCGCGCCGCGCCGCCGTGCAGTGGGGGCGGCCTGTGAGGGGCTCCGGCAGCCCAAGATGGCGGAGCCCCTGGCAGCACCCGTGAGGGCGAGACCCGGGGCCGCGGGGACCGTGTCTCCGCACCTCTGCTCCCTTCGCTCTTGCGGGGAGAAACAACGAGCCTCGCCTCGCCGGCGGGGCCGTAGGGCCCCACGAGGGGCTGAGGGACGGGGGGACACTTAAGGGAGACCTAGCTACCATTCCCCTGAGGCAGAGATACAGTCAAGGATCAGCTCATGGGAGCACTGTTTTACAAAGGAGTCTAAAATAGAATAAAATAAAATCAGATTGACCAATGTCTGATTTCCGAGAAGAAAAAAAAAAACCTAGAAGAGATTCCAAGGAGATTCTGTCAGACCAGTGTTGTCACAAAAGTGAGGGCTCTTCTACCTGGTGTGGAACGAGGTAGGCAGTAATTCCACAAAGCTATCACGCCACGCACAGGCACATGACATATGTACTCACTTTCAGACTACACAAATATGTGTTTTAATGCAATGACCACTGGTTAGTTTCGTATCACTTTCTCCTCATGGGTTAACAACATGCCCCTCTCCTTCATTTTAACTGTACTAATTGAGGAAGGGGCTTTTCTTGGTAGGGAGCTTTTTCCTACTCAAGGGCCTATTTTTACTACATTGCTGAGGAAAGCTCACTCACAGTTCAAGTATTTATCTCCCCTGACCAATTAGCAGCTTTTGTTTCTGTGTGCTTATCTTGGTGTTTCCCTACTTGATAGTTCTGTGGTGTCATCCCTTGCACTTACCTTGGTTTTTCTGTGTTTTAATGGTAGTGTTGCTTCTTTTGGTTCATTCTGTCAGCTTCACCAGTTCCTTCAACAATTCCTGGCATTCTTTCACAACAGTCTTTTGGTCATTTTATTAATTAAGACGTAACATCTGGACCTCAGGGAGTCGAGCTGCTTTGCTTAGCCCTGTCCTGAGTGGAGGCTTAGTGTCAGGGGTTGGAGGCTTATTAACAGCTGATATTTACGCATGGCTTTTTGATTTTTAACCTTCCTCCCCTTCTCGCCCTGCTGTTCTTTTTAGATAATATATTTTCATTTAGGAAGGTTACTTTCAGCACATTCTCATGGTGGCCATGGATTCTTAAGGTGAAGTCGCTGTAGATTAGTTTAAGAAGGGTGCTTATTACAAAATCTCGTGTTTTCAGGAAATCTTGGCATAGCATCCTTACTTTGAAGCATCTAAAACAGGGGACAGAGCTATGGCTTTGCTTGGCTTGGACCTCTGCTGCCTGCAGAGCACCCAGCACTTCTTCCTGTAATAGCCACTTCCTCTTCATCTGCAGCAATGATACGGATTTTAGAGTGTTTCAGTCAGCTGAAATGTACTCAAATGACATCAGAGCACCTCAGACTCCACAGGCTTAAGTGCTATAACAAAAAACGTTAAGGAAACATAGGCAATTTTGTATTGCTTTCAAATACTGGTTATGTGGGGGTGAAGGATGGTTGGGAGAACATCATCACATTATTTGACCATAAATGTAGGAGCTTAAAAAATGATGCAAATATTTTTATATTTTTAAAATATTAAAATGGGAAGGTGTAGTAAATATGAACTCAAATACAGAATCAGGCCTAGACCTGAGTAATTTATTTGCTGTCTAAAAGTAAAATATGAGCAGCATAAATATTGGCAAAAACATTTCTTGAACAGATATATTTAATAATATATGTATGATGTTGTGTAGTAATACAACGTTCAATAATAAAAAGGATATTTGTTCTTAAATACTAAATTTTAGATTTGCAGTATCTCCTAAAATCTTTTTGTGTGGACGAGTTACAACTTGGTAAGAGACAGCACATCGCAAAACTTACAGATAAATTATTTAACGCCAAAATGAACAAACCCCTGTACTGCTACCGTTGAAAAGATTATTTCAAAAGCAATCAAAACTATAGAATTGTCTCTTTTGCCAGAAGATGGCAGCAGCGAAACACGCTGTGCTGAGGAGAAAGTAATGCTGCCAGATACCCTGCTCACACCTCTTGGTTTATAGATAACAGGATTTACGGCGTAAAATACAAAACTAAATGACTGTTTTACTGGCTTCACTCTTGTGCAGCGTAATTAAAGATGTGTGATTGAACTCAACCGGACTCTAAACCAGTGTAAATTAATTTCACTGTGCTTTAATGATTATCACCAAGTGTATGAATGGATGTTTCTGCTTCATTTGAAGTTTGTTGGAAAAAATGTGGTCGGAAAGTTCAACTGGAATTGCAGTGTCGTTCAGCTTATATTTCACTTAGGAAAACTAAAAATTAAAATAAAATCAAAATGAAATCAAAATGGAAATAAAAATTTTAAAAATTCAAAATTTAAGAAAATAAAATCTAAGAAAAAGCTATTCAGAATTTTTAAAAGGAGAAGAGAGTAAAAAAGAGTGAGAAAAAAAAAGGTAAATGAAAATAAAAAGAAGTGAGGAAGGAGAAAGAGGTGATATTTTAAGGAAAATATTTCACAATCTGTAACACGTCTACACCATTTACTTGTACCAGCTGCTCTAGGAAAACCCATCTAACTTGTGATACAGCACTGACCTTACTGTAAAATGTCTGGGTTTGTTTGTATTTGGTGTACATTAAATCAACTCTATTCACTGTACAGTATTTACTAACTTTGCAAACTCCCAACTAATTTTAAAATCAAATTGTATGAAAGCCACACATTTACATCCAGAGTTCAAAATATATCATTTGAATTCAAGGCCTAATAGATTTCCATAAGACCACATTAAGTGAAGAGCTATCAGGTCTCATTACAAAATCATGCCAATATAGGACTCTCAGCTTTGAGAATTAAAATTTCTTTGTGCAGTTTTCTGCTGTATTAATTTCACCTGGACTGATACAACAAAGCAGTAGACTTATTAGCGCTCCAGTAAAGCAAGCTTAGAAATTGTATATTCAGAAATTTAATGTGTGAAAATTAAAAAAAAAAAAAAAAAAAAAAGTTGACATTAAATTAGAATACCTGTGAAAATAACTGAAGTACTGATTCAAATTGGAAAATGGCAGGAAAACTGAATCTAGGCCTTGGCTTTTGATACTTTTTCTACTTTTGTGGCCTTATTATTAAAATAGTTATCTTTTTAGGAGGGTAAGAAAAATGACTGATATTTCATGTAAAGGAGACGTTTTGGCTTGTTTCTATATCCATAATGGCTTCATGTACAGCCACTACAGTATGTAGTCCAGTAGTCTTCATGGTGCCAAGAGCTCTTCCCCTATCTACGAGACATGCTTCTGCTTCTTCCAGAACAGATGCATGTTTGCTATGAGAAAATCTTTACTCACAGCAGAAATCCTACTGGCCTTTTGTAGACTGGAAGCACAATGCACAGTGACAGCCTTGTCCCACCTGTGTCCCAGGGTGCAGGTCCTCTCCAAGTGCCCCTCTTGCCACCATTTCTTCATACCTTCAACTGTGGAAATAATTCATTCAGATTAATCAGGTTCCGTTTGTTCTCTACTAACAGGCAGGTTTTTTGAGTAAAACACAGTAAGGTTGTATCTGGTCAAATGTAGAAGACATCCAGTTCCAATGCTCATAGTTACAGATGCTGGTATCCCAGGTATTCTAGGTAAAACCTGAAACCAATGTTCACTCCTTGACATCAGATGAGCATTGGACTCCTACTAGGAATCCTTTGGCCTTCTAAAGAAGTGAGATGCTGGGTGATCTTTTTCTCCCTTTTTTTGGTCTAATAAAACTAGATCGGTCTTTCTGCTTCTTTGTAACAAACATACCAATGATAACTATGTCTCATATTTCCCCTGCATCTCAGATTTACCCCTATTTCTCTTTGCTGAAAAGTTTTAGCATGCTTATAGCTGAGTCAAGAATATTTTGTTATCTCACATCATGAAAAGTGGTAGGTGTGTATAACATTCGATTAAACTTGGATCTTTCCTGTGTTCTTTTCATAGAGTTCATATATGCCATTTTGGGGGGCACATTATTAACCCAAGTGCCATATCTGGGATTAAGATATTTTCCAAACCATTCCCTTTAGGATAAACTGTCCCCCTTTCACAGTGTTGCACTAGATTGCTCCTATTTTTCAGTAAAATTTGCACTTAAAAACATAAAACCATTGTTTGGTTTTAATTTAAAATCTTTTTTGGATACTGGTCTCAGAAAAAGATTTGCTGTTTGCAGTTGTGCAGATCTGTGACTCCCACTCTGGTCTCAACTCTTAGTCTTGTGACTGAGCTGTGAGATGGGGATTCAGACCTTCTGCCTTCTATTCTTTAGTTAAGGTAAAACATGAAGCAGCAGTAATTTAAAAAGACAAATAAAATGTTAACAATTTCATACACCAAGGAGAAGGGGTGATAAACTGAAAAAATTAAAATCACATGTCCTTAACTGTCCTTATGAGCAGCTTTAATATAACTGAACATCACCAAGCTATTCTACTAGATAAAACTTTTTTGCCCATATATGGAATTTTCCAGAATTCAAAAGGCTTTTGTGGTAACTTTTTTCCCCACTAACAAAAAACTATTATGGTTCATTTTAGTGCACATTTCAGAATTTAAAGTCTGAGACTGTGGTTTATTTGAGATACTTTTGTAATAATGGAATTCCAATTTCTGAAGAGCATTTTTTCCCTATAGATATCACTGATATTTTTTCCCTGATAATAGTCTTTTCTGTGCCTGTAACAGCAGACTCTGGTTATATTTACATAATACCTATACAATGAAAAGCTATATTTCATCATTTATGATATTTTAAAAATAATTAGCACTAAAAAAAAATCCTTCCTGATTCTCTTAGCAGAAAAAGTAGTGATTTGCACATTACAGACACCAAACTGTTCCTCTATCTTCTCTGTGAGCAGAGTCCTCCATGCCATGGCATGATGTAGCACATGGAGGAATTTCCTACATAACATGACTAGAAGCAAGAAATGCATTTCTGAGTCATTCCTTTGGTACAGTCCATAACCATTGATTTTCCAAATCCAATTTCTTACTCCAAGCTATCTCCATCATACTCCACAGCACTGCAAATGGTCTCCAAATACAGAAGGACAAAAAATTCTTTCATTATCTCCTCCTGCAAGTGCTCCATCAGACAATTTTGAGGGGAAATGGCAGAAAACACAGGAAAGCAGATGTTGCATTCTAGGGTTTTGTTACCTTTGACCATATTTTTCATCACAGTTATGACTTAATGTCACACATTCCCAGTAAAATTTATTTTATTTGAAAAGTGTGTTCTTGTTTTCTCTTTTTAGCCATGACTCAAATGTTCTGGTGCTCTTCTCATTAACATCCCTTTTTAATGATGTTTCATGGACACAACCCAATAGCATTGCTTCAAATAAAGAAACACATGAAAGCTGATGAAAACAAGAACATCTTAACTGTGAATTGTGTCAAATCGCTTATGACAAGTTATATAAAGGGTTTTTTGCGTCCTTTTCACTTGGAAATATTTGGAATCTTACTAAAAATTAAATACTAATCTGGTAAATCATTTCAAGATTTTATAACTACAGGGATAAAGGACAGAAGACTTTCCTTAGTTAGCAGTAGCTGCCAGAAGATGAATTCCTGAGGGACTGCATTGTTAGATGCTGATCAGAGGAAAAAGATATTCCAAAGGGAGATACAAAGTTTTGTGTATTCACAGTTTACTGGGAAAAAATGGGATGGGATGTCTTTGGGGTGTCTTATCAATAGCATGGAACAGAAATAACAGCTGATCACTATCTTTAAAACATCTGCTCCATATGAAGGGACCACAACATCTCTTTTCAGTCTCCTCTTTTCTAGACTAAGCAAACTTAACTTTTGAACCTGTCTCAGGGGGATGTGCTCCCAGACTCTAGTTCTTTCCTTCTAAACTCTCCAGTTTGTCTGTATTTCTGTCAAAAAAAATAATGCTCAAAGCAAACAAAGTACTCCTGCAGAGCAGAGAGGACTGTTGCTCAGAACTGACAGACAGTACTTCTGCTAATATATCAGCATCGTATTGCTCATTTGCCTTCAGTTTGTGGCTCTTCAGGATGAGCAGAATCTTTTCTGCAGTGCTATTCTGTGTTGTATTTTGCTTTTCTGTACATTTCCTGAAGGGCAAAGGACATTATTAAGTTGATTGTTTGACTTCAAAGTACCTCTCCAGTTTGTTATGATCATCAAAATTGTAAAGTATTCATCAGCCCTCTTTCATCTTGACATGTTCACAGATTTTTAACGTACTTTTTCCTCCTTCATACAAATAATTCTGGACAAGAACAGAACACAGGATAGAATCAGCTTGAAATATCCTGATTTAACACAGGCTGACTGATAGCTGCTCTCTAAGCATATCCTTTTCAAACATTTATCTAATTTGATCTAATCACACAAATGTTCAATAAACTAATGCAGCCTATACTAATACAGACCTTTTTTTTTTCAATAAAGTGATTATTATCATGGCTAGCTGCACTTTTTATTGCTCTCATGTCTCTCTGATATCTCCCCATTAGTTTGTCATGATTCTGGCTTGGTCTTCACATGATTCTCCTATACCTGGGGGGCACTGCACTGTTCATTGTACACAGCGCATACTTACACAGCCTGTGCTGCTAGGTTCTGTACATAAAGCTTTCCATTCACAAACATCATAGGGTCAATCACCCCTTTAAACAAGAGTACTGTTTAATGTTGACCCCAAGGGTAAACCACAAGAGAAGAAGAAAAGATAGTAAAAAAATATATTGTCTACATGTATGTTTATCTTCTAGATCACCTGAGCCCAATATACCATCTTGGGTGCAGCTGCTGTGGGTAAGAAATTTGTTACTGCAGCTCACCTGGACCTGTTTTCTCCACTATACCAGAAATTATTACCCCCTCCAGTCTTTTGGCATTTCTTCACATGGAGCCGCTCCCTAGCCTGGTTCTGTCAAATGACCTAGTTTAGCAGAAACACCTTTTACACTCAGATCATACTGACAGAATGAGGGTAAGTACCAATTACACATGCAGTTGTCCTGGCATATCTGGAAGGGCAGTAAACTCTAGTAGCAGGACCCCACCAGCCAGCCAGCCAGCTAGGGGCTGGAGACCAGTTCACAAAGCCCCTTTTTTCAGATCAGCTACTGCTGGAATGGATGTGACCTCAAGCCATTTTTTTTCCTTTTTTTTTTTTTTTTTTTATTTT
>NW_020799142.1:24303949-24313210 GCF_003259725.1 Athene cunicularia
CAAAATTTTAATTTTTTTTTTTTTTTTTTACAAATACAAGGAATGTTTCTGTCCTTTTGACCTTAGTCTACAAGTACACATACAGGAGAATGAGTTTAACATTTTCAAGCAGTAGTTTTTTCTCTGTGTGTGTGTATTTCCTAAAAGCATTTATTCATGCTGTCAGCAAAACCAAAATACACAGATAACGGAAAGAACAAGTAGGCTCTTAGGAAATACATGCTAAACTGAACATAAAGAAGATGTCACTTCCTAGCAGTCTCTGTTGTCAGTGTGCAAATAGAAGCCACGCTACCCAAAGGCCTCTCTGTCTTTGCAGAGGACACTTCAATTTCCTCTCCTCTGCTTCTGGCAGCTTGAAGCAGCAATCTGATCTGCACTGTCAAGTTCCTGTCTTCTAGAAGGAACTAGAACCTGTGCACCTCTGTCCATTTTGTTTGTTGACCTCTTACCTATCTCAGTCAAATAAAATGACATTAACTGATGTATGAAATGGCCACTTCCTCATTAAGTGTAAGATCTCCTCTTTTGACTTGCTTTGGCATATAACACTTTATTGACTAATGCTATCCCACTCTTCGCTCTGGGCTGTTTTAATTATTCTTCCATGTCTTCCTCCATTCACCCATCTGTTCCTGGAGCCTTTGTCTTTCTCTCTTGGTAATCTGATTTGTTCCCATTCCAGTGATGTGATGACAAATGACAAATGTGTATTCCACCAAGTCCATACATCCATTTTTAATCACGTTAGTGCTTTAATAAACTGGAAATGACAGAACTCCTGAAGCATGTATTTTTATTTAATTAAATTTAAAAAATATTTTAACAGTCAACTCACTAGAACAAGATCTGTCAATAGTATTAAAAGTGGTTTATTCCATGCCTTCCTCATAATTTAATAACTAAGTAGTATGCAAGAGAAAAGACATACAGAGATTTCAGTGCTAATGCCAACTCTAAGGAGTTCCTGCCTCTCGTCTCTGGCAGCTTAATGCTGTCTTTTCAGATGTCTTGCTCTGATATGCCAACACAATGAACTGATCTGGCTTCAAAAATAATCCACATTTTCCCTCAGAATGTTCTTAACAATTAATCAGTTCCTGGACTGATGTTACTGTGTAAACTAATACTGCCTGTAGTGCTGGATATCCAGCCAAAGCATAGATGTCTGGTTTCTTTATGTTGTGAGACTTCTTTACCATTTATATGGGAATACATGTTAAAGTAGCACATTAGAAGAATTCCTGTTTTGAGACTACACATAACAGCAGTCCAATGCTTTAGTTAACAGTGGATCTGGGCTGTCTGATCCAAATTCTGTTTTTGAGGGACACCATGACAATACTGCTAACATTTCTTTTACAAGTGATATGAGCACCTACTGCAGAGTTACTAAATCTTGAGCAGAAATTATCTTTTTTCTCCAAAGCCTTTTAAGTCCTCTGAACAGAAGTGCTGTGGTTTTGGAAAAGCACAGCAGACATTTGTATTTCAGCACTGGCTACTTATCTCAAACTATTATATGGTTGGAAACAATGCACATGAGGAACAAGGTGGCCATTGTCCTGTGCACTTCAGGGGTGACCATCCAAGGCTGAACTGAGCCCAGGGAAGAGTCCAATGTATTTACATTAGTAAAATCCCAGGGGAAATTTTTTTAGGTGGTGTTCGAAGACATGGAAACGAAAACAAAAGTGAAAATCTCCACAAGCTTAAGTAGTTATTACAGCATCATGTTGATCCAAACCAAGATGATTTGTCCTTCTAATTCAGTTCAGTTAGCATAAGCAGGCTGTTCTATACCCAGATATTATCTATAAATATAGAAATTGGTTGCCTAAAGAAAGTGAATCATTCCCAGTGTAGCCTAGGCAGAAAAAGAAGGTGAATTTTAGGGAGGACCAATATGAATCAAGGGTACTTCAGAAGGTTATACTTTTTTAAAAAAATGCAATAATTGCTTTCTTAATATTTGTCTCATCTCTGAAAGTTCTTGGAAAAAAAGAGAAAGTGTGGGAATACCTCGTTTAAATTGAAAACACAAAACCATCTTTTTTGTTAGAAATAAAAGTTTTCTGGATGGTTTTGCTGTCAACTTATCAGTATGTTCTTCCACAGGCTTCATTGGAACCATGCATGTGCTATAAAAGACTAACAGCTGATGTAAATAACATTTGCTGTCTATAAAGCTGCCTTTTGCCCATGTTGTGTGTTGCCTGCGGTAGCAGGCAGCAGACAAGGGGTTTTATTCCTCCTGGAACAGCCATGAAAAAAAAGTTTATTCTTTATGGAAGAGAAAGGAAACACAACTTTCACTCTATGAAAATCCAACAGCTCTGAGGAGTAGCTCTGCAGAGCTCAAAAGTCAGTAGAGTCTGGTGAACTGGCCTCTCATTTCTGAGAAAATACAGTTTGTTCACTGGAGACGCATGCTTCCAGTTGTTCAGGATATTGGTCCCTTGTTTTAAAGAATGACAATGTAAATCCTGCTGTGCATTGCATTTTGCTGTTGTTTAGGGATTTTTTAGAGCAAAAGATTTAACAGGCATACTTTTCACCTAGCAGTAGGAACAAGGTCTCATCCAAAGTATAATACAGTAATTCCTTGTAATTCATTGCTCTCAAAGTTTCAGGCATAGATCTAGTCTGAGGACCCATAAACAAGGAGCTTCTTTCACAAAGACTTTAGAGAGAAAAATCCACATTTTCCATTTTTTTTCTGTAATTTTAATCTTGCTGCAAAAAGATGGAACTCCACTCTTTTGTCCTTTTGGGGAATTCTTGTCTTTTGTTCTTGAAGTTCAGTCCATGACACTTGATCAGGCATAGCTTTCCAATGGCAGTACCACATTAGACAAAGCAAATCAAAATCCCCAGTTTTGTTAGTGATTGAGTTTATACTGGGGTTACATTTACGGTTTTACAAGTAATTCCAATATAAATACAGACAAAACTTAAACTGGATTTATCAACACCTGAGACTGGCTCAGAATTAAGATACCTATTTTAGAAGCCTCTCTTAACTGTGTTCAACACCACCACTAAACAACTTTCACAGTAGAGCATTGTATTACTCACAGATTTACAAGAAACCCACAAGAGCACTGGCTGTTGTTTGTGTGTGGTACAGAAATGACACCTGCACCACATCAATAACGGTGCTGTGCAATGAGTGCATTTTTTCATGTGTGGATTTATGAGTAATGCTATACTCCACGGCCCATGAGGCCTCACCCTCTTATTTCCACTTGTGACCTGGGTTATGTTCAGCCTGATCAGTCATTTCAAATTTCCTCTTTTGTTTTTCATGAAGCTCGCAAGTGTTGCACTGCTTCTTGAGTGTTTATCCACATTGTCTGGCTCTATGTTTAGAACTGGTTCCACACACTCCCACCCCCTGCACCAGCCCCCACCTCCCCTACCCCCTGTCGCCAAATTTTATGGTGAGAATGGAGTGACTTGCATTTGAATGGCTGTTCTTGGCTTTTATTGGCAGCTAACTACCTTCAAAGCCGATGCTAGCAATTGATGCTCAGCTGTTTTTTCCTAATAAGGCCATGTTAACAAATGAGTCCATGATTTCTGATTGGCCTTTGAACTATTAGACCTTTAACTCGTCCTGCTGCTTGCTGTCAGTATAATTTCAGAGGCTACAGTTTGCGGATGCTGGATTGAGATTGAGTTCAGTAGATAAACGTGTATATATAATAGGAAGACTGAATTCTTCGTAGCACAGGTTTATAATTAAAATACCGTGCAAATATAGCATACATTCTTCAGATTATTCAGAACCTTTCTTCTGATTATTCAGAACTATTTAAAAAAATTGTTCCAAACAATGTTGTCCCAACTGAATATAAAAGGTATGGGTCAGTGCCTGCTACCCAGGGTGGTTTTTTGTTTCTGTGAAGCATGTGAAGACCTTTGGGAAATCTGTGGTAGGACGCAGATAGGAATTGCTGTGCCCAGCTGTCCCTGGAGAACTGCCAGTGCTGCAGTGTCTCAGGAGGAGACAAAAGAATCAGTCCAGCTTTCTCTTGGACTATATAAAGAAAGCAAAATGAGGCTTCCCAGCATTATTTCTGGTACCCTCATCTGGCAGTATGGAGGTCCCTCGAAGTCCTGGCCCAAAGCAAGTGTGTACACCCCTGTGGTGCTGTGCATGTGCTGTTGGGTCATCAGCTGAGTACAGGGTTGGGGTGGGGATAAAGCTCTGTTGCTGGGCATGGACAGTGCAGGTACAGTGTGATATGCAAGTTGCAAGGGTATGCTGCACATGTAAGGGAGATGAAATCTTGAATTTATCCTTTAACCTTTTGGTGCTTGTAGGACTGCTTGTAGGAACATCAGTCTTTCTAACCTTAGAATTCACACCTGGTTAAAAATAAAAGCACATTTTCATGTGCCTGTCTCTCACACAGAAACTCCCTCTCCCCTGACCGAAATTGAAGCGTTGAAGTCAAAAAGAAGTTGCCAGTGTTTTTTATAGATGTAAGGCAATGAATATTTTGTTAATCTCTTGAGTGGCCAAGCTTTATCAGCTGAAGTTAGAATAAGAACAGCAACAAAAAAATGCCATGGCAGACACACGTTCTGAAAACTCAACCCCAAACTGTTAATGTTTAACTAAAAAGATAAGCAACCGAAACTAGTGTCAGTTTATATATAATGGCTGTATGTAATGCCATTATATAAAGGGCAATATCAAGCAGGCTAGAGTATGTAGAGCTCACAACAATACTGCAGCTAAAGTATCTTATTGCTGTGTTTGTTGAAAACTGTGGACATTTTCAGTAGTCATGTCTTTTTTAGCTTTCTTTCATTTCGGAATTGAAAAGCATAGGTGTGGCAAAGTTACTGCTGCAGCTGCAGACATGCCTTGACTGCAGAAATACAGGTAATTATTTTTTCATTAATACTAGTCACAGGGAGGGAAAGAAAATCATGCTTTGTAATAATCCCTAAAGTAACTACTTTGATTTGGAAGTGGTAAGACTCCTGAAGAGAAATTAACTTCTAGAAAGGGGTATAATCTTGTGCACGCTGTTCTTATTTCAAAACACTTCAAAAGATGATTTTGCCTGTCCCTCATAGAACTTGCAGTGTTTCTTCCTGCAGTTATAGGAGGATAACCTTCCTGAGATGGGTGATGAGTTACTAGAAACTGAAAAATGCAATATACAATTTGTGGCAATTTTAGTGGCGTCATAGAAATGAAAAACTATTTCCTGTATTTTAAAGTTAACATTAATCTGAATGAGGCCTCTATTTCTTTGGTAATATATTATATATTTAGACACATTCATTACTAAGGTGGCCAGTTTATTGATCACGAAGACTAGAGCATTAATTGGAAAGGAAACAGAATATAATTTAGACGTGCTGTCTTGATGAGCTGCTACTGTAAAATAGGGTTAGTCTCAACAACTTCACAAGTAAATCTATTGCCTGCCTTCAGCTTTTTCTTACATAAAATATGTCAGAGCTGATTTATCCCTGTTATAATGCCAGACAGATTGACCTGAAAAGGAAGGGGAGAAGGAACAAGGTGACTGAAAGTGTATCACGGAAGAGCTAATGAGGTATCTCTAGTTTAAGGTCATTAATGTTATTCCTGCATGCAGTGAAGGGCAATGCTTCAGTGAGTCTCCAAAGTCTTCAGATGGAAATGAATGTATGGATCCAGTTCCTTTGCTAAGACTAAAAGACTGTTACAAGACACACTTGCTGACTGTGATTTATACTGTATCATTCCCAAGGTATTAATTTGGGCCCTCCTGAAGTTGCTGCAACTCATACCAGTTGTCAGTAATGTAATTCTGATAAATCAGGGTACATCCCTAACATGCGTATCTGTTGTAATTATTCTTATGCCCGTGTGGGACCTCCCAAGACAATTCTGAGAACAGGAATTTTCTGTAAACCATGGAAGCTCTCCTGTATTTTGCCTTGAATGTTTTATCTCTGCAAAGATTTCCCAATTTGTTGTCTTCCACTCTGTTACCTCACATTCAGTATTACCCTGTAGATGTGAGGAAATACAGCAAGTACTGATTGGATTACATCGGGTTATCAGGTTACGTTTTAGCTCTATAATTGGTATGCTTTAGAAGAGTATGTGCTTTTGAAATACCCTCTGGGAGCATGAGCAGAATCTGTGACTAATTGGGGGCGGCAGGTGTCAGACTTTTTCATCCTACCATCTTTTACATAACGGAACAGCACATCTCTTGTGGGACTGCATCTCAGCTCACCATCCAGTATTGGTGGGAAAGGATGATGGCTGTAGCACTGTGTGACTGTTGAGGACCATCAAGCCATGATTTTAGCAGTGGTAGTGAAGATAAGCAGAGTTGTGGAGGGATGATCTTGAAATCACCCTAGATGTCTGGGACATCATAATTAGACTTCCCAGGTTCTGTTCTCTCCATATATAAAATAAAATCCACCTGCCCACCTTTACCTTGCTTTGTGCTGTGAAGTTGAAGCTGTTAAGACAGCAAGAGTACCAAGGTCTGCAAAGGGTTATTAGTGTATGTATCTATGTATGCTCACATTTGGTGTGTTTAGTTTTGTCATCCTGTAGTTCTTGTATATGTATCTACACAGGAGTTGGTTTCAGTTAAAAGAAAAACAAGTAAATATGTCCCTTTTCCACTTATTTTTTTAGCATCAAATTGGCTCACCTTCAGGTTTCATGCTGCAATATTTTCACCTAAAAGCTGTGCTGGAATTTTTACACAATGTAAGTATATGAAGGTTAAGACCAAAAAACACAAGACGACACACCCAGATACACTCTGTCGCAGTAAGAAATCCCTTAGGTGTGTTCCAAGTGGATTTATTGAAATAAAAAGAAAATAGATTTCTTGAAAAACAAGGAAAGAATTTAGAAGTCTGAATGGCAGGATATATTTGCAGTATAGATGATGTTAAAATATTTCATCTTTTCAACCTCTAGGGGGGACTATGTTTTCAGCGAACCTGTGTGTGAAGAATTTTCTTAATCTGCAGAAGGCAGTTCAAGACTGTTGCTAATGGTACTGAAGCAACTCAAGTGAACCTTGATTTGTGCACGAGTTGTTTCTGGGGGGGAAAATAGCCTGTGTCTGAAATGACTACAGACCTTAAGGGCCAGCCTGTAATCTCTGCTCTTGCTGCAGTCTGAGGGCATTCTGCTTGCTACTGATTCAAGACTGCATGATTTGTTCTTATGAAAAATCATGTACGTAGCTGAAAAAAAAAGTGTCTAGGGAGAAATGCTCAATTTATAGCTAGGGAAAATACTGTAAGAAAACTAATGATGAGGTGGGTTACGTGACATTTTGAATTGGGATTAACAAGTAAATTCTCGTGCATAACTTCCTGACTCAAAAAAAAAAAAAAATCGATCCCAGGCTGGGATTCGTCTTTATAAAACTGCTTAGGGTGAAAGGGAACAACGGAAATGTTCATGACACTTTGGGCCCACGGAGACACTGTGACTCCCATAAGGCTGAATGCATTTGCTCAAGTGAGTAAGGACCACATACTGCAGGCCAAATCTGTTTCTGAAAACATCAAAATTGGTCTTTGATGCTACTACCGCTACACAGTACTAGCTAGATGCCTTTTGTTTCTTCCCCTCCTTCATGCTGGCCCTGCTTTTCCCAGTCTTATTCATTCCCAGCAGTATTTTACCTCACAAGGAGCAGCTAGTGTGAAGGGATGGCAGCCCTGTAATTTATGGGCTTGCTATCTCTTCCATTGTGTTTACACAGCTTACGCTCAAATAAAACAGCTAGGATAGTATGGAGCTCACGCATAAAATGAAAAAGATACTCTGGTGGGGAAGGAGAAAATCAAGAGAGATCCGTCCAGATTTCGGTGTTGTAAACACATCTGTAGGGTCACCATAAAGCAGTGACTACAAAGGTCAGCATTTCAAAATGTGTCTTAAGAAAATGTTTTTGCAAGCTTTGTGGTGAAGATGGCTGGTGTGTTGTATATTGTAACATTCTGCTTAATCTCCACTATGTTATACGGAGTCATTTACAACAAAAAATGCCTGGCATAACTTACAGTACAGGAACACACAAAACCAGCTTCACCAGGGTGGATGTTTATGTAATCTTCAAGAACACTCTGAAGTTCAATTCAGTGATCAAATAAAACTACGTGAGGCACATTTCTCAGAGACGCTACCTTTGAATTTCTGAGCTTCTTTATTTTACCGAGCTCTGTTAGACAAATGGTCCTGAGAAAAAAGATTTTTTGGATGATTATTTCTGTAGATCATGTTATCTGCTGTTTTCATTCCCCTGCTTGCTTGTCACTGCACAAGCGCTTCCAGCTTTCTTTTCTTTTTAATCCAGGCATACTAAAGGTGAGCAGATGGTCACCCCAGAAGCACAGGTTTCCCATTCATAGACTGCACAGTGAAGGCAGCAACAAAAGTAAGTTTACACATACTGCCCTGACAACGACCTCTATGCTGAACTAAACAAACTCCTTCTGTAAAGCCAGGAGCAGTTCACTCACCTTTTGGATGCAAACCTGGCACTCTTCGAGTAACCATAAAACATGGAACTGCTCAGCCCTGCTCTGGGTTTGAGGATGCGTGCTGTTACAGGGCACAGAAAACTCCACGCAGAGCCATCCTTTAGGATTTTGCTGTCAAAAAGCATCAGGTATTCCAAAGCCTCTTTGACAAAACATTTTGCACATTCTTGCACATTATTCCAGATCAGGAGTGTCCATTTTAAACGGACCCTAACAAAACCTTAAGCACTGAAGCTTTACGGCCAGTAAGTAGAACTGAAGAGGGATGCATTTAACATGCTCGGACTACACAGTGTTGTCAAGATAATTCAAAAAGTTATTTTTCTTTTTTTTTTCCCAAGAAAATAATCTCAGAACAGGATTTGCCGTCAGTGATGCTTGGGGCATAAAACTGTCTCTGAGACACACTGGGTGGGAGGTGAAAACTGCATCTGGGCCCTCTTGGCATGGTCTTTCTGAGACCCCAGAGATACAGGCAGGGTCCGGTGATCCCGTGCCGGCTGCCCCAGAGGGTTATGCCGTCCCAGACCACGGGCACCTTTCTGGGTGAGGAGACGGGAGCCGGTCAGCCCTGCTCGCACCCTGCCGCTGTGCTCTCAGGGTGCTGCCTGCATCCCCCAGTGCTGATGCTGCAACCGCCCCCTTCCCCACATCCCCCAGCCCCGCCGAGCACCGACCCCTGAGCCCGGGGCGGGGGGGGGGAACACGGCCACGGGGGGG
>NW_020799142.1:24313260-24325671 GCF_003259725.1 Athene cunicularia
CCGGGCGAAACCGGTGCCCACGGAGGCGCGTTAGCCTCCCTTGGCGGGCGGGGGGCTTGCCTGCGGGGACCGCGCTTTTGTGGCACGGCAAGAAATGAGCTTTCTGCCGGCCGTCGGGGTTACCCAAAATCGCCCGCATCTGCGGAGCAGCAAGTCCGTTGCTTGTTCTCGGAGATTTTTGCAATGATTCTCTGCAAGTTCAGAGTCTGTGCAACGGTGTTTTCTTCTCACCCTGCTGCGTCTTGCCACGGGGATCCTTTACCCCGCTCCGGCCGTTGGAAGCCCCGTTGAGTACCTCATAAATAACAAATGCATTCAGGGAAGCAGACGTTTCGGGGCATGTGTGGATGCGAAACCCGTGAGTGTGTGCAGTAATGTTGCCGCCAACTGTTAGAAAAATACCGCAGAGATAAATGGCTTGTAAAACATCTTGGAAAGTCACCCCTGGGCCGGATGGACTGGCTCTGCATCATGAAGTAGTAAAATGCTCAAAGTGCTTTGGGACATGCAGATTTGTCGTTAGATGTGTTTTTAAGTGAGATCTCGCTGAGCAATGTGCGGATACGTGGGCTTACCAAAAAGAAAATTTTCTGTTAGAGGCTCTTAGTGCCATAGGCTTCCCCAGTAAGTTACTGCAAAAAAAGGAAAAGGTGTATTCCAGGAACGGACGCCAGGATGAAGTTAAAGAAAGCCCTTAGCAGTTTTCCGGAAGAGGCATAGATGTGCAAAGTGCTTTGTACAAGTTTTTCATCCCTCACTGCCGAATGTTAAATAGCATCAAAACTGGACTGATGAAGATCATGCCGTGCGTGACCGGCACAGCTGGTGTTATGGTGCCATAGGCTGCGCACGGAGCAGCCTTGCACCGCTGATGTTGATGTTGAAATCTTTAACGTGTGCAGGAGTGTGTGTGAGATAACCGAGGTCCAATAGCATGTGCTTTTTTAATTTGCTATTCACCGAAGCAGGTGCTTGAAATAGAGCTTTCCTAGTAAGTACCATTCAGGGAAATACACTGAATGGAGAGAAATAAATGGGTATTAGAGGAAAATGCTATGTGGGGAAAGATGCTTTTCTTTTTTAATCAGTGTAACTTGTGTGTGTGTGCGTGTATTTGGCTTCCCTGATGCTAAGAGCATAACAGCATGCTTACAGCAGGAAAAGGGAGCTGTGGCTGTGCTGCGGGAACGTGACTGATGGCTAAAGACAGCCCCACTCTTCAGTCTGCACAGACAGTCGAGGAAGAGAGGCTTGCCTTCAGACTGGGCTTAAGTGCTTTGCTGAGATGAGACTTTTGGTCTTGCATCATTCTGTAACTTGCAAATGACTGAACAAAAGCAGCCCTCTGTGTTACTTCTTTTCCCCTCCCTTACACCCTGTGGTGTCCCTCCCTCCATCTCCCCTCTTCCCTTGTCCTCTGGCTCATGTCACTACTGCAAAATGCAGCCAGTGGGGCCCTTCTGTCTTCACTTGTGTCTTTTGGACTGTAAAGACTGACTGCGGGACTCACTTGGCATGTTCCTTTGGGCCCGTGGGGTGATCCTTGTGCTCACAGCATCTTTCAGGTTGTCACAGTATATAGAAGTCATATATCAAGTGAAGAATGCACCATGTGCCTTAGTTGACCAGATGAGGTCTTTGTTTCTCCTGGAGTCTCCTTGGAGGTCTCCCCAGCAGGGCAGCAGGGTTTGCAGGTGTTGAGGCACAGCCCAGAGCACCTTGTAGAAACAGTTTTGGTTGGTTGGTTTTCTCAGCAGTTTTTAAGGGCTCTTGTGTCACACCTACCATGACACTGTCCTGGGCTCTGACCCTGCACCTTTTCTGTTTCCAGAGATTGCTGCTGGTGGTGGTCCCACCTGAGTGGTTGGGCTTCCTTGAGCTGCCCAACTGGGAGTGGGCTTGACACTCTCCCAGGGATGAGAAAGAAGCTGCCTTACCAGCTGGCTGGTGGGGACCCGCGGCAGAGGCTGGCCCCATGGCTTAGGTTGATGCTGTCTGGGGGTGTGCACTGAGCTCTTGGGAGTTCGGGCAGCAGGGGCACGCTCAACCATGCACCCGTGTTTGCCAGTGGCTGCCTGTTCAGTCCCTGGAGCCGCTTCAAAAGACTCAAGTCTTAGAGCCACAACAAACTCGTGATGAAAAATACAATGATAAAAGTCTTTAATGAATTTTGTTAGTAATTCAGGCTCCCTTGTAGGTTTGGTTAGCCATGCTGCAGACGTGATGCTGTACGCATGATATGTTTACCATAATGATCGCAAACCCAGGACTGTGCTTAAATATGTTCTGCATAGGCACGTAGTCCAAGGGATGCATGTAGTAAAGGGAAGGCTTACTCCTTTAACTGGAATTAAACTCTTAAGTATTTGCAGGATGAGTCAATAATCCTAGTCAATAAATTCAGAATATTAGTGTTAGAATTACTGTGGTCTGCATGTATTATACTGAAGGGAGAACATTTTGCATGTGTTTGCACGTACATATTTGTATGTACACAATAGTAAGGTACAGATGCAGATTAAATACACATAATTTACATTTTTGGAAGGTTGCAGAGACATGTCCATAGTTTATTTGCTTCAGAATCCTAAAATATGTAGTCTTTATTCTCCTGCTGGGTTAAAAACCACATCCAAATAGTTACTATTACTTCCCTTATGTTCCTTTAGAGGCTTACAAAAGATGATTTAATGTATTTTAAAGTAGGGTTTTTTCCCCCACTTTTTTTTTTCTTTTGCTCAAGGTCTTTTAGTGGTGTTGTGGGAGTCTCTTTGATTCCATCTACAGATTACGATTTCATGATAGATGTGAATTATAAGGGTGAAGTCAAGGGAGAATTGGGAGGACAGCAAGGAAATGTTTCAAAAGGAAATCTCTCACCTATCCTGAAATTAGGAACAGGGAGACAAACTTGTTCCTGATGTGCATCTGGAAAAGATTTGATTCAAATTTTACTGTGAGAAATTTTTCTTTCTTCTTTTCCTTCATGCTAATATACTTCACAATGGTAGTGAAATATGTCTTTCTCTGTTGCTCTGGAAATTATTACATTACTCTGCCATAATCAGTAGGACAGAGCTATGCATGGTATAACTCTCCTGAAGCACGGGGATGTACCAAGTGTGACTCACCCCGGCAGCGCATCTGGAGCTTTATGCCTGTGGTGGCATCCAACCAGAAAAGTGATGGGAAAAGATTCATTGTGTGTAAAAAGATTTGGCCTGTTTGGCCTTTTCATTTTTTCTAATAGCAAACACTTCTACCCAGAAAAGCTGAATGTGGTTTTGATTCAGTTTTATTGTTGTGGTGAAAATATTTGCGTACATTGTTGTAGCTTTTGAGCCCTGCCATGCGTGACGGTGTTCTTGGAAACGTGCGTGCAGTTGGTTTCAAATCATTGTCCCAACAGGATCTCTTATGACTGTTGCTGTGGGATATAGCTCCAAAGCACGCACTGGTGCAGTACTTCGCTGCTTGCTCTGATGTCAGTGGATTCATACCCATAGTCTTGTGAACCTGTCTGAAAGTTTTTAGTGTAATGTGCTCAGTGTGGGAGCTGTCTCCCCATTGCTGAAGGTCTCACCGGAGTTTCTGCTTTCCCTTTGCAGAGGAGAGGGGCAGCAAGGGGAGTAGTCCCCCCTTCCCAGCAGGTTGGGTAAGAGACCTCTCAACCACAGTTGTCAGAGTGTAGATCATGGTGCCCACATGGAGCACACCGGCAGGTTTGTAGGTCCCATTGTAGCAGCAGAGCCCCTGCTTAGCTCGTGGTATATGATAAATGAGGCTCTGTGGCATTTAATCTCGCAGCTACTTTTAATCTTCACCCTCAGAAAGAGGCACTTGCTTGTCCCATTTCTGAATATTAAGTATGTCATCAAAGGTCATTGCCTAAGCTTATTTTATAGTCTCTGGAGAGAAGGTCATGTTCTGGGCAGATTCATACCACTGTCCTTAGACAACTGCAGAGATGCTGCTCTCCATTAACTGTGGAGAGGCAACAAATTCTAGACCAGATTCCTAAATTTTAGATAGATGAGGGGTAGGCAAGATGAATCTACATCAGATTCTTCAATGGAGTGGAAATGAAAATGGTAATGTCATTGTATCACCTGAATTCTTCATCCTCGGATTCTCTCCTATCCATTTAGAAGTAACAACGGAGGCTTGTGATTGCGATTGACTCTACGAATATATGCAGCCGAAGAAATTTGAAGGCAGAACTTATCACATGTTGCAGGGGTAAAAATCTTAGCTCACACACCAGCTCTGTTTAATTATTTTCAGAGGAGCCAAGGAAGGAGGAATCATCTCTGTGTTGGGTACCTGTCTGCTGTCAGCTGTTTGGGAAATCAGCTTTGTTTGCCATCTGCGTTGTCATGTTTGTTGCAACACTGGGAGGACAGCTGGGGTCACTGTGTCTGGCAGTGTTCATGCTTAACAGTCTGTTCCCTGAAGTTCTTGAACTGCTTATCTGTGTTTCTCATTTTCTTCCACCAGTTGTAATCATGTGTGCCAGCGGTGACACAATCAGGAACATCATGTTGGCTGCTCATCGGCAAGGAATGACCAACGGGGACTACGCTTTTTTCAATATTGAACTCTTCAACAGCTCATCATTTGGTAATGTTTTTCCTGCCCAAGTATGTTGCAAAGTCTTCTGTAAGCCTGGTATTATTTTTAGGTTTGTTAGCCTCAAAATATGCAGCACTCAGTCCCAGAATACACCACTGTCTCTCCCTGTTGTTGCAGTTAACTTCCACCTGGGCTATGATATCGAAGGAAATAAAACAGATCTCATAGCTTACAAGATCCCAGATACACTGCAGGCATTATTTAGTTATTTGCAGGGGAAAGCAGAACCAGATGGAGACATTGGTTACGGCAGCCTGGTCTGGGTGCCCCATGCTGCAGTGTGTGCTCAGCTGTAGGTGGCTTGCACCATCTCCAGCCTCGTGACTGCCAGATCTCAGGGCGGGGGTATACCTGGCTGGAAGGAGGCACTAGCAATGGCCAGCACCATAGGGCAGCTGCAGGTCCTGGGTCTCCAGAAATCATCTCTGTGCTGCTGGATCCACAAGTTTAATTTGTTTCAGCTTTTGATCAGAAGCTGCACCTGCAAAAACTATTCAGCAGTGTTGTGTTGAAGGGAGAGCACTGGGTGGGACATGGACAGTCCAAATTTACTAGAGCAGGGTGGATTAAAGTGGCTAATTCCACCCCTGAGTAAAAAGGATCAGATTTGTCAAATTAAAGCATGACTTTAAAATGTAAACTAAATACATTTGCTTTTTGAAATATACTTACATTCAGTTGCATTTGATATTATGGCAGTTCCTGGTAAGGACTAAACTTGCACTCAGCTGCTACAGCTAGCTCAGTTAAACTCAATGTCATACTGGAACAATCAGATGGATTGGAGCTAAGGCAAGTTCATGCCTGGGGACTAGGTTTTGTTGAAGTGTCAACATGGCTTTTGAAAGGAGCAGCCTCTTTTGCAGGTGCAGAGAAAATAATTTCCCCCCTGCAGGCTGCCTTAACTAATCCACTGCAATAACAAATTCATTTCAGATTTAAAACCAAGTGGGAGCTGAGAGAAGGAAAACTTGTTTTTTTTCTTTCTTTCAAGCCTCAAAAATCTGATTAACAGGAACAACTGAATTAACAAAAGTATGATGTATTTTGTTTTATAAATCAGTTATTTGTAAGTTTTTGCATAAACTTTGTTATCCATCTACCACCTCTAAGATTATTTCATAGTAAACAGTGCTGTTTGTGGAAGAGCTCTATGCTGAATGTATGTAGCTGTTTAAATTCAGAGATAAAGATGTGTACAGGAGTACATATACCGCTACATGTATTGTCTAGGTTAGCTGAAGAAGTGCCAAATTTTGCCAGGAAATAAATAACTAAAAGATAAAGTTGCAGAACAAGATCAAAGTCAATGGTTTGAATCAAGGTTTTCTTTTTGTTGAGTTGAATTTGCAGTGACTGGATCCCTTGTGGCATAAGCAAAACCATTTGGCATTGTAGCCTTAATCAGGACCAGAGCACAAAGCTGAAGGTCTACCCATATAAGCAGACTCAAAACCCTGAAGTTTTGGCTCTTTGTAGACCCTGGGAGCTTTGCAGCCTTGACTTTACTAGAAACCACTGATTGAATAGCCTCTCTGGCTGCGGCAGTGGCTTGTTACCACTGCACTTCTGCTGCATTTCATCTCACAGCATAGAAATGCGTTAGAAGTGATTCATCTGGCCATAGGTACAGCCTGTGTGTGAGCTGGGCTCCCTTAGGAGTCACCAGGGAGAAGTTGGCACCCCTGGACAGCAATTCACCTTATCCTTGGGTGTCCGCAGTGGCTCAGATGAATCATCCCCTACAACTGATGGTTTCCTTGCCTTGGCTGAAATGAGTGCTGGGTGACTATCTGAGAAGCACTGAAGCTGGCTGGGACAGATGGTACTCAAAGTTCCCCTTGAGCAGGGGATGCTCACGTGAGAGCAGCAGCTGCAGGAGGTGGGCTGCTGCATTTTGGAGTGGTTTTCCTTTCCAGGGTGGTATTTGCTAGGAGGTAGGGGCGGTTGCAGGAGGCAGTGTTGCAATCCCCAGGCTCAGTACCTTTCCCCAGGAGGGACCCTGGCATCACAGCTGATGTGGGATGGGTATTCCCCAGGGATACAGCCCCCAGTAGACAAACACTTTGTTCAGGTGTGTAGAGGTTAGTGCTGTTCCATGATGGCATGGTACCTTTGTGCAGCACAGTGATGGGGGCAACACCCGTTTGCCCTGCAGTCGTGGGAGCCTCAGCACCATCCTCCTTTGCATCACAGGTGGTCCAGCCTTCTTGTAGTTTTTCCAAGGGATTAATGAAAATTTTCTATCTTCTGTTGCAGTGTGGTTAGAATGTGGCATTTCCTGACATTTCTAAGTAATAATTCTTTTAAACCAATTTTTCTGTTTCTTTGTGGATGTGTTTCGCATGCAGAGTGAAATGACTGTGCATCAAAAGTTGACTTGTGTGCAGATGGTCATTACATGTGGAAAGCAAGCATAAAAGAGAAATATAGAGAAATTCCCCCAAAATTCCTCATTCTCAGTGCCTGGAGATACTAAAGTGTGTGTGATTGGCAAATTGGCACTTTGCCTTTAAGTCTAGATGACCACACTGCAGTTTGTTGTTGCCCTCTGTTCTGAATATTTCTAATTTTTCAGAAGAGCAGGCGTATTAAATGTCAAGGCTGCAATAATTGCACATAAGTACTGTGGCAAGACAACCTCCTGCAAAATAATCCATGAAGGAATTTAAATATGTAAATTATTCTAGGAACGCTGTTATGCAAGTGTACCTTCCCTGCTCCCAGTCTCAGGATTTTTAAAAATAAAAGTGTATAGTGTCCAGGGCAAAAACTTACTCACATTGTTCCAACGCTACAATTTTTTTGGTCTATAATCTTCACTTTTTTTAGGCAACCCCATTTGTAAATGCAAAGCTATAGCAAAGCCCTCCATTCTGTAGTCGCTGCCTTACTTCTTGAATGCTGCACCTCTCTTTGAGGCAGAGGCTTTTCAGTTCTGAGGCTCTGGCAGGACTTGTACCCTCTTGTGGGGAAACTAGCAAGACATGCTAGTTTACAATTGCCAGATGTGCTTTTCTGTTTTTTTGAAAGAAGTAACAAGGACAAGATGCAGGCACTGAAGGGAGGAGTGCTACCTCTGAGGGCAAAACCAGATGGTGGGCTGTTAGTTGCTCTCCATTGTTTCCGTCAGGTCTGATGAATAGGGTCCTAGTGTAAGTAATTTCACTGGGTAAACTTTGCACTGGGAAGGAAGTTCCTAAACCAAGGCATCCGGATCTTCTTCCTAATGGAATGAAATCACTTAAATAAAAAAAAAAAAAAGAAAAAAAAAAAAGAAAAAGAAGTGGGGGGGGAAGGAAAAAGATAAGATTTAAGGATTAGCAATGTTCATGGTATTTATAAAGATTACAGTCCTAGCTGGTGCTGAGCTGTGGTAAATAAAGCTTTCCCGGGGTACAAAAAGATAGATAAAAGGGCCCAGGTACTCCTGTAAAAAAAAAAAAAATCCCAGCAGCAGTGCTGGGGGTACTGGGAGGACAAAACATAGGCTCTGTATTCACCTGATTTGAGGGGACTGAGGTGGTCTGTCCATGAATTTGCTCTTGCAGACATGCAATGCAGCAGGTAGTGCTGTGCAAGGAGCACCATGGGTTAGATACCTGGGCTCCATCTCCATTAGCATCTCCACTCCCAAACCACTTCTCTTGGTCCAAATGACACCATGGTCCTTGACCCGAGCAAAGCAGCCACATCCTCTCTCATATCAGGGTCCCATGTGCATCTGGGTCACCTTTGGGAGTTTAGCATTATTCTTCATCTTGGCTCATTTAGCCATGATGGGGTTAGTTGCTTGAAAAATAAAATGACTGTCCAGTTTTTAATTATTTGTAAGCATTTTAAGGCACACTGCTTAAGGCTACTATTGTTCCCTCTAGGACTGTTACTTGTAATTTATGTAGAATAGCACAAAACTTGCTCCAGGACAATGTGAACCTTTCCACTAATCTCTTGAAGCTTTGGGTCAGGGTCTCAACACCTACTAAGGTCAGGCCCTGTTAGGCAGTAGAACTTCTCTGCTAATTAACAACCAGTTTGTTCAGCTTTTAAAAAATCTGATTACTGGTGGTCTGAGTGTTATGCTTTAACACCAGCCAGCAACTGAGCACCACACAATTGCTCGCTGACTTCCCTGCAGTGGAATGGGACAGAGAATTGGAAAAGTGGGAAAACTTGTTGGTAGAGAGAAAGACAGTTCAATAGATAAAGCAAAAGCTGCACATGAAAACAAAGCAAAGTAAGGAATTCATTCATTCCTTCCCATCTGCAGGCAGGTGTTCAGCCATCTCCAGGAAGCATGGCTCCATCATGCGTAACAGTTACTTGGGAAGACAAATGCCATCACTCCAAACGTCCCCCCCTTCCTGCTTCTTCCCCCAGCTTTATATGGCTGAGCATGATGTCATATAGTCTGGAGTATCCCTTGGGTCAGTTGGGTCCCACCTGTGTCCCCTCCCAGCTTCTTGTGCACTCCCAGCCTACTCACTGGTGGGATGGTGTGAGGAGCCAGAAAAGGCCTTGACTCCGTGTAAGCACTGATCAGCAATAATTACACCTCTGTATTATCAACACTGTTTTCAGCACAAATCCAAAACATAACTCCATACTAGCTACTGTGAAGAAAATTAACCTAGTCAAAACCAGCATATCGAGTTATATTGGTCCCCTGCTGTGATACAAAACACGCGTGAATAAGCATAGACGCAGGATCCCATGTTATTTCTAAGTGTTTCTTTTCCACCAAGAGTAGGCTGGTCTGACGATCACTGCACACATGGTTTTTTCCTTGACCTCAGTGGGAGAAGTAACTTCACCAACTGCCTCGCATTCAGGGTGATGATCATACTATTGACTTTATTGGTGCCTTACTGACTGTCCAGGAGTGTTGCTGGTGGAGTGATGCATAACAAAAACGTTGTGGTCAAATCTTTCCTCATTTGTTCTAACTTAAATATCGCTGTGTTTGAGATCTGGCACTTCTTTTTTTTGCTCTGAGATGTCTTCTCGTGCTTAGACTTCACTCCACCCTTTAAAAATAAGCAAGCACAGCGTGGGAGTAAAGTTGTCGTCTGTTTGCACATTTACTTCCCACCACCAATTCCTCCCTGCCCAGTTCACTGCACATCTTGGAGCAGGTTCAGTTTTTCCCTGTACTCTGCCATCTCCCCAGGGTGCAGGAGAGCGGACTTCTGGGTGGGAAAAGGAAGGCAATCCTGTAATGGTACCTAATTTGGCGTTGGAAATATGCTTGCTTTCCCCTTAGGAAATGGCTCATGGAGAAGAGGAGACAAACATGACCTTGAAGCCAAGAAGGCATACTCATACCTCCAGACCGTCACTCTGCTGAGGACCGTGAAGCCTGAGTTTGAGAAGTTTTCCCTGGAGGTGAAAAGTTCTGTTCAGAAGCAAGGTCTGCATGAGGATGACTACGTAAGTACTTGATGACAGGCACCAGGTCTTAACATCTTCAAAAACTTGCTCCTAATTCAAGAAAAAGTAGCAGTGAGACATTAACAGGACAGCATCACCTGGGTTCAGTTGTGAAATTCCACTGTTGCTTATATAATCTCTTTTTTTATGTGTGTGTCTGTATACTTTAAATAGTCAGAATAGACATGGTCTAAGTGCACTAAGTCTGTTCACCACCATCCATGACCCACTGTCCTGTGCTCATCCCCTAGTTCATCAGCAGGAAGGTTGCAGAAAGGCAGATTGCCAGGTCTCTCTCCCTCTCACACCAATTGCTTATCTTTTTTTAACAGGAAAAGAACTATATTCTTTTTGTTTTCTCCCAGTGATTTTTTTTTTTGTAGAATAAGATCTCAGAAATTTACACTCTCTGTATTGCATCTGATGAAGTTTTTCTTGATGTGAATGAGTAGAGTGGTCTTACTTCCCAGCTAAGCATATTTAGGCTGTTGCTGTTGTTTATTTTAAACTGTCTAAAATATCAGTATAGTCCTCCTTGTGAGTTGTTTCAAGCCTAGGGGAGTGCCACTGTCCAGAGATGGATGTGGGAAAGTATGTCAGTTTTTAACCTCCAAATGTAGAAGGAAGATGCCTCTGAAAATTGCTTTTGAGCTACTGCTAAGCTAGTTTGTTAGGCATTTTCATAGAAAAGTCTTCTCTGAAAGCAAGAATGTATAGCACATACCTATAGGGATTTCTGCATGCTGATACACGTGCTTCCCAGACAGTCAGCCTTTCCCATGATGGAGAGTAAATTTTTCAAATACTCATATAAGGAAAAGAGGCTTGAAGAGAATTTGGTCAGTCTTTAGCTGTAGGAAATGAGACCTCGAAATTGATGACTGAAACTCAAGAAAGCAACGCAACCTTGCCAGCTCCTACTTAGGCATCTACCTCATCTCTTTGCTTTAAGCATTGTGTCCCTCACAGATGGAGGCATCATCTTTAGTCTGAGCACAAACTGATGAACTTGAATGTTAATAAATGACCTTTCCTGCAGTTTATTATATAACCTCAGCTGACTTAAGAAAATGTGTGCTTCTTAGAACTTGAATATATTTTATTTAAATCTTTTACTTAAATCTTGAATACTTGAATCACATCAGTGGCTTGTATTTTTTCCTATGAATCTTTCACAGTCTAGGCATGCAGAAATAGTCTTTTGTTGGTATTCTTTGCCTTGGGTTAATGAAGAAAAACCACAACTGCCAAGTTCAAGGTGCTACTCTCTGAAAAACCTGCTAAATGAGTTTTGAAGAAGGCATGGGATTACAGTTTTTTTCTGTTCCTCCCTTTTGCCTCTAAGGGCCCTTTTGCAGGTGTCACTTAGCAAGCTACATACCTTGAAAATCTGCCATGTGCTTATGGTTGTGGTTGGTGAGAAATCTGATTTTGTATATTAAAGATCCAGGCATCCACAATTTTGTGGCCCTTCTAGTCTGGGCAGTGTGACATTTCCCCAGATGAGAAAAATGTTAAACTGCTGAGAGCTCAGGATGCTCTCTGTGGGTGGTTTGGAGGCAGGCAAGGGAGTGCTTTGATCTTCTTCAGGATGGGGACCCACTGCAAACCCTATGAAGTTCAGCGTTGATAGACACTGGATAGATGCAAACCCTGTTATGGTCAGGCAGAAGTGGACCCATGAGAGAGCACATCCCCCCGTGCTAGCAGGGGAGAAGGTTCTGCAGGCTAATGTGCTTGTTGGGGAGACTACTTGCACAGCTGCATACCCACTGCCAGAAGTCCTCTTTTCTCTTTCCTCACTCCATGGTTGCTTGTGCAGTCAGCCATCCATGCTGGCAGTGCTCCTGGCTGTCCCAGGGCATCTGCGTGGTGCCTGGCTCCCTACCGCCTCATCCTTTACCACCTTCTGCCTGTCTCTGAGGGCTGCCTCTCTCTATATCCCATTCCCACCTGTCATCCAGAGCTTTTCATCTTTCTTCCTCACCCAAAAAGGTCAGTTTTTGCTAGGGTCAGACAGTGCCATGGGGACTCTCCTGCTGCTACTGCTGCCTCCCCTCCTCTTCCTGCTCTTCCTTTCCCACCTGGCTTTCTGCACCCTTCCTAGTCTCCTTTTATTGGGACAAAGGAAGGAGTTGTGATCTATGTACACCTACCGCAGCTTCCTGACATCTGAAACATCAATCCTTGACTCACGGGAAGCTCATGGTGGAGGCTGTAGGGATCTGGGCTCCCTGTGGAGGAGCTGCAGATCATGACTATGGGGAAAGGAGGTTTAATTCCAAATGCAGTGTTCTGATATTACATGGATGCTTAACTTATACAGATCTCAGCAGACACCCCCCGCCC